>NC_089773.1:2725000-2802500 GCF_040412425.1 Macrobrachium rosenbergii
TGGAGTAGAATTTATACGGTATGGAATGAGAATGACTGATTGATTGATACATAGATTTTAGGCATACATGCCAAGCACTGGGGCAACTAAGGCCATTCAGAGCTGAAACGGAAATTGACAGTAAAAGGTTGAAAGGCGTAATAGGAGTGAAACCTTTCACAGTTGCACTATGAACCAGTTGTTAGGAGAGGGAGGAAAGTAAGATGGAAGAAAGAGAATATGAACAGAGGCACAGTAAAAGGAATGACAGCAGCTGCAGCTAGGGGCCGAAGGGACGCTGCAAAGACCCTTCAGTAATGTCTACATTGCAATAGGTTACGATACATGAAAATGTAGCTGAGAAGAAGTAGGCTTTGAAACATGAAAATGGAGCACCGAACTGGGTATAAATAAAAAAAAAAAAATAGATAATGGAACCAGGGAATAGGTAGCGAGAGATGAAAAGAATGTCATAAAAAACATAAATGGAGCCAAGGAATAATTTACAAAAATGACAATGGAACCGGGGAACAGGTTACGAACCATGAAAATGGATTAGAGAAAAAGGTTACAAAGCAAGAAAATGAATCCGAGTAAAGGGTTACAAAGCATGAAAATGGATTGGAGGAAAGCGTTACAAAGCACGAAAATGAATTGAAAGGAAGGGTTACAAAGCATGAAAATGCATTGGAGGGAAGGGTTACAAAGCACGAAAATGGATTGGAGGAAAAGGTTACAAAGCAAGAAAATGAATCCGAGTAAAGGGTTACAAAGCATGAAAATGGATTGGAGGAAAGGGTTACAAAGCATGAAAATGCATTGGCGAGAAGGATTACAAAGCATGAAAATGCATTGGAGGAAGGGTTACAAAGCATGACAACGGATCCAAAGAAGGGGTTACAAAGCATGAAAATGCATTGGAGGGAAGGGTTACAAAGCAAGAAAATGAATCCGAGTAAAGGGTTACAGAGCATGCAAATGGATTGGAGGAAAGGGTTACAAAGCATGAAAATGCATTGGAGGGAAGGGTTACAAAGCATGACAACGGATCCAAAGAAAGGGTTACAAAGCACGAAAATGGATTGGAGGAAAAGGTTACAAAGCAAGAAAATGAATCCGAGTAAAGGTTTACAAAGCATGAAAATGGATCCGAGTAAAGGGTTACTAAGCATGAAAATGGATCCGAGGAATAGATTACGAAGCATGAAAATGGATCCAAGGAATAGATTACGAAGCATGAGAAAGGATCCGAGAATAGATTACGAAGCATGAAAATGGATCCGAGGAATAGATTACGAAGCATGAAAATGGATCCGAGGAATAGGTTACAAGGCATGGAAATGGATCCGAAGAATAGATTACGAAATATGAAAATGGATCCGAGGAATAGACTACGAAGCATGAAAATGGATCTGAGGAATAGATTACGAAGCATGAAAATGGGTCCGAGGAATAGATTACAAAGCATGAAAATGGATCAGAGGAATAGATTACGAAGCATGAAAATGGATCCGAGGAATAGATTACAAAAAATGAAAATGGGTCCAAGGAATAGATTACGAAGCATGAAAAAGGATCCGAGGAATAGATTACGAAGCATGAAAATGGGTCCGAGGAATAGATTACGAAGCATGACAATGAATCCGAGGAATAGGTTACAAGGCATGAAAATGGATCCGAGGAATAGATTACGAAGCATGAAAATGGATCCGAGGAATAGATTACGAAGCATGACAATGAATCCGAGGAATAGGTTACAAGGCATGAAAATGGATCCGAGGAATAGATTACAAAGCATGAAAATGGATCCGAGGAATAGATTACGAAGCATGAAAAAGGATCCGAGGAATAGATTACGAAGCATGAAAATGGATCCGAGGAATAGGTTACAAGGCATGGAAATGGATCCGAAGAATAGATTACGAAATATGAAAATGGATCCGAGGAATAGACTACGAAGCATGAAAATGGATCCGAGGAATAGATTACGAAGCATGAAAATGGGTCCGAGGAATAGATTACAAAGCATGAAAATGGATCCGAGGAATAGATTACGAAGCATGAAAATGGATCCGAGGAATAGATTACAAAAAATGAAAATGGGTCCAAGGAATAGATTACGAAGCATGAAAAAGGATCCGAGGAATAGATTACGAAGCATGAAAATGGGTCCGAGGAATAGATTACGAAGCATGACAATGAATCCGAGGAATAGGTTACAAGGCATGAAAATGGATCCGAGGAATAGATTACGAAGCATGAAAATGGATCCGAGGAATAGATTACGAAGCATGACAATGAATCCGAGGAATAGGTTACAAGGCATGAAAATGGATCCGAGGAATAGATTACAAAGCATGAAAATGGATCCGAGGAATAGATTACGAAGCATGAAAAAGGATCCGAGGAATAGATTACGAAGCATGAAATGGATCCAAGGAATAGATAAGGAAACATGAAAATGGATCCGAGGAATAGGTCACAAGGCATGTAAATGGATCCGAGGAATGGGTTGCAAAGCGTGAAAATGGATCTGAGGAATAAATTATGAAGGATGAAAATAGTGGCGACGATTGCTCATAAAACATGAAAGTGAAGCCAAGAAAGACGTTACAAAACATGAAAATGGAGCTGACGAATAGGTCACGAAACTTGAAAATGGAGCCAAGGAAGAGGTTATGAAACATGGAATGAAGCCGACGAAGGGGTTATGAAACATGAAAATGGAGCCAAGGAAGAGGTATGAAACATGAAAATGGAGCCAAGGAAGAGGTTATGAAACATGAAAACGGAGCCAAGGAAGAGGTTATGAAACATGGAATGAAGCCGAGGAAGAGGTTATGAAACATGAACATGGAGCCAAGGAAAAGGTTATGAAACATGAAAATGGAGCCAAGGAAGAGGGTATGAGACATGAAAATGGAGCCAAGGAAGAGGTTATGAAACATGAAAACGGACCCAAGGAATAGGTTGTGGAAAAATGAAAAGGGGCTCCGAGAATTGGTTATGAAACAAGAAAATGGATCCGAGGACCGGCCCTACAAACATGAAAATGGATCCGAGGACCGGACTAAGAAACATGAAAATGGATCCGAGGTACAGGTCATTGAAAATGAAAACAGAGCCGGTGCGTAGGTTAAAGAACACAAAGACGGAGGAAAGGAATACATTACAAAGCATGAAAGCAAAGCCAAGGTACGGGCTTCATTGTGTGAAAATGGACCCCATTTATAGTTAACTGAGTATGAATAGGTTGCCGAAGAGCAGGCTACGAAGCATGGAAACGAATGCGATGTATACGTTCCGGAGCATGCGAACTCAGTCTTGGTATAGATTACGGAGCATGATGGGCGTGTGTTGGGTTCTCCTTGGTAGTGAAGGCACCCTCTGTATACGAGAACGAGAGGGGCGTGGGTGGGGTGTGTGTGGGTAGGTGAAGGCCTCCCTAAAAGGCAGCAACGTCAGGACGTGGGTGGGCCGGCTGGATGGAGACATTGTTGACACAAGAATCTACCCAGCCCTTCCAGCATTAGTTCCCCTCTCGTCCTTTTAACAATAACCCTTCTTTCGATTTTATTTGGATTTTACTCCTGCGAAGTCAAGGTTTAAAAGGATTATTTTCCTTTAAAAACAATTCAGCGTGTTTATCCCAAAAGCAACCGTGTCTACGAATTCCCTTCCTGGATGCAAAACCACGAAACTAACCAAAAGATATGCAAGTCTTTAGGAAGAAAAACTAACCTTAGAATTAAGGTTTTTATGGGAAACCATAAAAACAGTCATTCTAATTATAATATTTCATCATGAAGACGTACATATCTTAAGGTTAGTTTCGTTATGTTTTAGTAATAACTCTCTTCCCAAATACCAACAATTGTTTTTTAGTAACAACTCTCTCCCCAAATACCAACAATTCTTTTTTAGAGACAACTCTCTTCCCAAATACCAACAATTCTTTTTTAGTAATAACTTTCTCCCCAAATACCAACAATTCTAAGCTTTTTCGGCATGTCCACTAAATATCAAGCATTTTTTTTCGCACTTAATATTAAATCTCTAGGATTTTTTTCCTAGAAACGAAAGGCTGAAACCTTTCTTCGCTGAAGACAAAAATTTCTGCGTCTTTTTCTTCAAAAAGACCAACATTTCTATAAAAAAACTCAAACCACACTAACACTTCTAGAGACAAGCGTTTCCAAAAGCTTTGTAAAATAAAATGTCTTCTGTTTATCTGTCCAAAAGCCTTAAATATTTCCTAATATATGTTCTAAGTATTTCCTTTTTAAAGACTTTCTAAAACTTAGACTTTTCCTAAGTATTGTATTAAAGTTGCGTGTTTGCTCTTCTTTAGAAATATCGGTTTATTTTTTCTCAACAAAGTCACTTTCTATCTTTTGCAAGTCATTTCATTATAAAGTCTAAGACTTGTAAGACTGTTTTTTTAAGTTCGTCCATTTCTAAGACTTTCTCTTCTAGCAGATGTATGATAGAAAATCTTTCCTTCTTAAGGACTTTCTACTCAAGGTAGCTGGCTCCAAAAACATTTTCTGTCAAAAAACTTTATATATATATATATATATATATATATATATATATATATATATATATATATATATATATATATATATATATATATATATATATATATGTATGTATGTATGTATGTACACACACACACACACACACACACATATATATATATATATATATATATATATATATATATATATATATATATATATATATATATATATATATATATATATATATATATATATATGACCACAGGAAATTTGACATGAAATGAAGATCTTTCACCTTTATTATAAGGCATTCTTTGTGGCCACATAATTTCTTTAAACTTATGTCATATATATATATATATACACATATATATACATACATACATATATATATATATATATATGTATATACATACATATATATATATATATATATATATATATATATATATATATATATATATATATATATATTAGGTTATCAGTGACCCCCTCTCCTCTTATCCATACTCGGACCTTCCAGTATATAAATTCTCACGACTGACTTCTTCTTCTTCAGTCTCATCCTCGCAATACTGATT
This sequence comes from Macrobrachium rosenbergii, assembly GCF_040412425.1. NCBI lineage: Eukaryota > Metazoa > Arthropoda > Malacostraca > Decapoda > Palaemonidae > Macrobrachium > Macrobrachium rosenbergii. The sequence continues at coordinate 2,730,084 of NC_089773.1, forward strand.
AGTGAAGCTCCTTTGATTGTCCACTGACACCAGGACCTCATCACTATGCAAGTACTTGTTTGTACTCGACTCCCCTTAAATGGGTATCTTAAGGCGACAACATGGGCATTACAATGATTGGTTTATGCCAAGACGTTTCAGTTTGACCAATTAAGATTTAGATAGCTGGGTTATATATATATATATATATATATATATATATATATATATATATATATATATATATATATATATATGGCCACGAGATATGTGAATCAACGGAGTGCACGATCTTTCTTTATGGCCATATAATTTGTTTACATTTTACATCATGTTTTAATTCATGTCGTAGAAGTTATATATGTACATAGGTATATATATGAATGTTTATATATAATAATGTATGTATGTATGTATATAAATATATATGTATATATATGTACATACATGAAAGTTCTTTGTTTTCGGAACCGGCTACCTTTAATGGAAAGTCGTCAAAACTGAAGTCCTTAAGAAATATTTTCTATCATGCACACAAACACACACGCGCACAGACACACGCACACACACACTCACACACACATACATATATGTGTGTGTGCGTGCGCGTATGCTTGTTATTTAAATTATTTCAATAAATTTCCCACAAACTGATAAACAATTGACTTTTATGACTGACTGATGTAAAAAATATGCTGGCATTACGAAATGCCACACATTATAAGCATTTGTGAGCATTTACATAAACAACATCGTTGCTTGCGCTTAACATAATTCATCAACAGTTGCCTTTCGGACCTCAATGTAACCCATTCACCATATGCGGCAGCATGGGTATGGGGTTAGCAACCTCACCCAACAGAAAAAACCAGTGATCTGAAAATCATTTGAAATTCGTGCACACCTTTGGAACATGGTGCCAGTGGGTCACAATGAGACCAGAAATAGAAATAACGTATAGAAAATAACGGCTAAAATGACACATCCGTTTCATCTTCTGGACATCACCGGGTACTCACCTGTCAGCAAGTTTGTGTGTGTGTGTGTGCGCGCGCACGCTCAATCTTACGCGGTGGATTGCAATGAACAATTTACGGAAGAAATTCCAGACACGTTTTCTCCTAACGGGTCTCTCTCTCTCTCTCTCTCTCTCTCTCTCTCTCTCTCTCTCTCTCCTTCTCTCTCTCTCTCTCTCTCTCTCTCTCTCTCTCTCTCTCTCTCTCTTCTTCTTCTTCTTCTTCTTCTTCTTCTTCTTCTTCTTCTTCTCCTCTCTCTCTCTCCCTCTCTCTCTCTCACTCTCTCTCTCTCTCCTTTTTCTTCTTCTTCGTCTTCTTTTTCTTCTTTTTCTTCCTTTATATACTGTATATATTCTTGTTTTCTCTCTCTCTCTCTCTCTCTCTCTCTCTCTCTTTCTCTCTCTCTCTCTCTCTCTCTCTCCCGTCATGATGTCTGAGAAACAGTTTGTCCAGAAGCTTTTGAACAAGAAGTCCGCTACGATTACCGTAGATACGAATAGCGGGTCTGTTATCACGGACTGTTCTACGTGTTTTTTTTTTTTTTTGCGTCATCTGCCACTCGCTTGAAAGTTGTACAGAACGAGGATGCGGTAAAAATTCCTCAGGATTTTTTAAGAATAACGATACTAATTCAATATGCTAATTTTTTAGGAATAACGATACTAATTCAACGGCTCTAATTAACTTGCATACACACATACATACACACACACACACACACACACACATATATATATATATATATATATATATATATATATATATATATATATATATATATATATACATACAGGTGATGTGTGATAAACGAATCACGTGTTAAATATATATATATACATATATATACATATACATTTATATATATATATATATATATATATATATATATATATATATATATATATATATATATATATATATATATATATATGTGTGTGTGTGTGTGTGTGTGTGTGTGTATGTGTGTGTGTGAGTGTGAAAACTACACAATGAATTTAGTTGATATCGTTGTCTGTTGTCTATTGGGAGCAGTTCAGTAAAATTTACACAAGCACATACAGCCACATACGCTCACATACAAGTTCTTTTCTTGGGTGACGAAACAAATCATAAATTTCAGTTTTACAACCAACAAATCTAGTTGCACATCCAGTGATACATTTATCTGAAAAAAGGGAAATTTATTAATAAAATCAGCAATAAATCCACAGGATAAAAAGGCAATTTAAGCCATAAATTCAGTAATAAATTCACCGGATGAAAAGGTAAATTTATTCATAAAATCAGTAATAAATTCACCGCATATTAAGCAAAAAACGAGAGAAAAATCCATGACATTAAAACAGGATAAAAAATAAACAAGAGACGCCAAAAGAAGTGAATAAGACACAACACACTTGGCCACTTTTAACCCTGAAAGGCAACGAAGCAAAGCAGAAGGAGTGAAAGAAACCAAAAGAAGAGTAAATTGGAATAAATAAGGACTAAAGAGGAACTATTTGGCGAAGGAGGTAGATTCACTGATCACCTGTTCTCACTCCGAAGGGAGTGACTTTGGGGAGGCGTGGACATTCCTTGTGAAATGGCCCCGGGGGGTGAATTTCGTGAGATGGCAAATTGGAGGAAAAGTGGCGGAAGGTGGCTTTCAGCAGAGAGAGAGAGAGAGAGAGAGAGAGAGAGAGAGAGAGAGAGAGAGAGAGAGAGAGAGAGAGAGAGAGAGGGAAAGGATTCTGAATCCCTGTCCAGTATAATCCTATGAGAGAGAGAGAGAGAGAGAGAGGGGGTGGGGGAAGTGAGGGGGGAAAGGATTCTAATCCATGTCCAATATAATTCTATGAGAGAGAGAGAGAGAGAGAGAGAGAGAGAGAGAGAGAGAGAGAGAGAGAGAGAGAGAGAGAGATGACGGGGAGGGTAGTTATCGAGCGGAAATAGATAAAGGTATCATCACAAACAATTTCTTCTACCTGCTAGACACCCGAGTTCGATCCCAGCTGGGGGAGAAAATGATCTGGGCCCGATGTTTGGAAAGTCCTTTGTGCCTCTGTTGACAGAACAGTGAATTATGTGCATGGGAGTTAGTCCTCTGTGAGTGGTCTTAGATCCGGGTAGATAAGGGCATATGGATAGCAGTTTCACTCCTAAATACTCCCTGGAAGTTAGCACCTCTATCAAGGGAGGAAAAGTATATGGTGAAATTATTTATGCTTTATATATATATATATATATATATATATATATATATATATATATATATATATATATATATATATATATATATATATATATATATATATAAACTTTGTGGTCTACAAGGTTTATAAGAAAAAGTCTCTGAGGTTTGCGTGCTAAATGAAAACGTGTCCGGTTTGTGTGTGCGTGAGGAGCCTCGAAAATTTAGTTCGCGTCATATACTTAGAAGGGAGGCAGTTTTGCTTAAAGGCTTCAAGTTGTGATTTGGTGAGCAGAGAACATTTGACAGCGACAAAATATTTAGCGTTATTTTTGCATTTCTGAGAGTGACGATTATTTCCAAAGTTTGTCAGAAGCTGAGTTTGATTTGTGTATGAAGAATGCAGCTGCAACTTTTCAAAGGGTGATATAGTAATTTAACGAAGAGAGATAAATCTTATGGAATCTGACTAACGCTGCCCAGTTCGCAGTCTGTCAGAGACTGAGTATGGTTTGTGTTTGTCGACGGTAAACGATTATTTGCAAAGTTTGTCAATTTTAATTTACTGTAAAAGAATACTATTGAGATGACTATTTGTCTGTCCGTTCTCCCTCAGATCTTAAAAACTACTGAGGCTAGAGGGCTGCAAATTGGTATGTTGATCATCCATCCTCCAGTCATCAAACATACCAAACTGTAGCCCTGTAGCCTCAGTAGTTTTTATTTGATTTAAGGTTAAAGTTAGCCATGATCGTGCGCCTGGCACCGCTATATGTGCCAACAGGCTGCAAATTGGTATGTTGATTATCCACCCTCCAATGATCAAACATACCAAATTGCAGCCCTCTAGCCTCAGTAGTATTTATTTGATTTAAGGTTGAAGTTTGCCGTGATCGTGCGTCTAGCACCGCTATAGGTGCCAACAACGGAGGTCACCACCGGGCTGTGGGTGAAAGTTTCATGGACCAAGACTGAGGGTTCATGGACCGTGGCTGATAGTTTCATACAGCATTATACGCTGTACAGAAAACTCGATTGCGCCGAAGAAATTTCGGGGCATTTTTTACGTGTTTTCTAATGAAAAGACGAAGGCAGGCATGCCCGCCCAAAATAGGCTTGAATTCATGGACTTCTCTTCTTAAGTCATGAGAAGCCTGTCAACCATTCATGAAACACAGAGGGCATTAGAGAATTCCGCATTCTAAATAAGTAGAACGAAGGATTTATCAAGATGTTAGACCCGCGAGCCTGATATTTCCGAAGCAGGACGTTTATGAAGACGAAAGCGGAGGAAGCATACAGTCAAGAATTTCTCGAGAGTGATGCCCACAGTGGTACGACGCTAGCGGATCCAGAAAAATTTCATGGGGGGGACGCCAATTTTCATATTATACATACATACATACATACATACATATATATATATATATATGTGTGTATATATATATTCATATAATTCATATATATATATATATATATATATATATATATATATATATGTAATATACATATATAATTGTTGTCATTATTTTTTTCTCAAAATTCTATTATCTCTATAACAGATTTTTTTTATGTTTTCCCATTTTTATATTTCTCATTTATATTATTATTATCCAAATCCTCAACATTATTATTTTGTCATCATTTTTCACGGAGGGGGCACGTGCCCAGGTGGCCTCTCCCCTGGGATCCGCTAGTACCCGGGGATAACAAGCCTCCACGGATACTGATCACTCCCCGGTAATATGACCCTTCTTCCAAAAAGTTACATTCCTATTTGTCCCAAAATCTAATCAGCTGTCACCAGGCACAAATCCAACACTCGGTAGAATTTTAGTAGAATTCCACATATAAGTTCTTGCGTAATCCTTTTAACAAACAGACACACAAACTGAACTAAGAAACATAACCTCGTGGGCAAAGGTAATAAGCAGAGGGAAGCAACCTTGGAATTAAGAGCCGGGTTGTTTAGTGGACGCCTAGCCTTTAATTTGTCTCTACCAAGAAGAAGAGTGTACGTGGGAAGCCTCACTCTTAAGAAAAACAATACTTTGTGTAAAGGTTATTAAGTTTTAAATAGAGAACGTCGAGAACACAGAAGCACATCTCTGTCTCGGCAGCTTTTCTCCTGCCAGCTTAAAGAAAAAAAAAAAAAACGATGGATATCACCTTGTCCCTTTTAACACTGACAGAAACGTCTCTTGATTTATAAGGGAAGGATAATTATTATGGAAGGACATAAATGACGAAGATTTCGGACGCATTGGTCAACGCATGCGCAGTTAAAGCTTCAAAATATGCTTTTGGTCATCATGACTTGATCGTTTTACAGTTCTTTTGGTTATACCAGATCAAAATTCAAATAAAGTTTTTTTTTTTTTATTTCTCGATCATAACAAGAAAGACTTGTTTGTAACATAGTTTCCAAATACTCTGTAAACGAAATTCAATTTCAGACTTCAGTAAGCTTTAGCTATCATGAAAGCTAAACCTCGAAAATGAAAGAGAACAAGGATTTAAACATCATTTTCATATTTATTCTACAATCAATTGATGAAGTTTTCATTTCCGAAAGAGAATGTCGGAAATACTTTTGCAAAAAGATATGTTTTCACATATGACACCCCTATAATCATATAATGTATAATGATATAAACGACAATTTATAATTCCATTCTGTAACCTAAAAGTGAAGACATCTGTTCAAAGAGAAAAGATCGAGAAAATAACTCAAAATGAGAATAAGCCAGTAAAAAATGCGCCTAAGTTATCTGTACAGCACATAATCAAGGCCACCAAAAATAGACCTATCTTTAGGTGGTCTCGGTATAATGCTGTATGAGCCGTGGCCCATGAAACTCTCAACCGGCCGTGGTGGCCTGTGTTGTTTTGTTGCCAGAATCACGATTATGGTTAACTTCAATCTTGAATAAGATAAAAACTACTGAGGCTTGATGGCTGCAATTTGGTATGTTTGATGAATGGAGAGTGGATGATTAACATACCAATTTGCAGCCCTCTAGCCTCAGTAGTTTTTAAGATATGGGGGCGGACAGAAAAAGTGCGGGCAGAATAAAGTGCGGGCGGACAGACAAAGCCGGCACAATAGTTTTCTTTTACAGAAAACTAAAAATATCGAGTCGAGTAAACCGCTGGAATGACACAACAAAGAGAAGACGCCTTGGGGGCACCATCTCCCCCGAACTGGAAACAGGCGCTGATGGAAGACGCTCTCGCAATTAAGGCGAATGGCGGGAAAGCGGATGAAAGGGAAGCCTTGCGGTTGCTCCACCAAGCATTGCAAAAAGAGGGACAACTTCCAGCTGGAGGGAAATGCAAAAGGGAAGGAGACAGGGAGACCGTGCCCCGAGGGAAGTTTAGGGATGAAGGAGGAGGAGGAGGAGGAGGAGGAGGAGGAGGAGGAGGAGGAGGAGGAGGGCTGTCGCAGAGAAAGGACAGGAAGGAGGATGATGAACAGGAGGAAAGTAGGAGGCACGAGGCAGAACCAAAGCCGGGGCAAAGGGAAATGTAAAAGAGAATGTTGAGAGGGGTCTGGTTTTTTGGGTTTGGTAGGGGAAGGACAGAAGAAAGGGAAGACAGGAAGAAGGAATAACAGGATAACGAAGAGAAGGAATAGTAGGAAGACGAAGAAGAGAGGATGTAGGACTAATGGTGTCAGGTCGTAACGAATATTGTTGACATGAACATAAAGAGAGATATTCGAAAATGCAGCACAGTATGTGGGGAGAGGGACTGTGACCTGAGAGGGAGGGTGGTCGGGATGGGGCAGGAAGAAAGAAAGGCCAGGAAAGAGGAGAAGAAGGAAGAGAGGCGATTGCAGAAGCGTCGGGTCAAACGAAGCCACACGCACAAGGACAAAAGAGGGTTGAGGTTATACGAAAAATGTAAAATAGGGTGGCGGGGCGGGGGAGAGATTTGTGCCCCTAGGGGAAAGTTGGAGCAGGGACAGGAAGACAGAAATGACTAGAAGGAAGAATAATAGGATGAAAAGAGAAAGGAGTAACAAGAGGAGCAGCTGGAGAGGAATTAGAACTTGAGGAGTTCTTTAGAGCGAAGACACTTAGCGGGACGCAGAGGAGGTCGTGTAATACGAAAATGAAAAAGGTGTTAGGGGGGAGGACTGGGTTTCAGCGGGAGGTGGAGGACCAGGAGGAGGAGCAGGAGGAGGTGGGGTAGAAGAAAGAAAGGACAGGAAGGAGATCAAGGTGGGAGGAGTAGGTGGAGAAGAGGTTGAGGTAGAACCCACAAGGACGGAGGAAGGACGCAACCCGAAGGCCACAATGCGTGAAGTAATGAAGGCGGTGAAAGAAATCGACGCAAAAAAGAGGAGAAAATGAAAACAGAGCCGAATAGATTCGCGCTGACTCAACCTGGGAGAGAAACGGAGGAGAAAAGGACTGAGGAAATCCCTCACTTCTGGAAAGAATCCCGCGAGAAATGATACTGAGGAGGCAGCAATTATAAGCTCTGCTTCTCGAGAGGAGTTCTCATTGGCTCAATGTTCGCGAACAGACAATGTCATCGGAAACGATTTATGACGAATGTATTCGTCGATGGCTCACGGATCGTCCGTGATCGTTCAGACCATTTTTTTTATATGATTGGTTAGTTATTTTCTTCCATTATGGGTTCGTATAATTTCATGGCTATTTGTCGTTCATACGATTGTCGTAATAATCATAGCAATTCGAACAAGTAAAGATACGACGAAAATCGAGTTTTCTGTGTAGCGTGTAATGCTGTATGGAACTCTCAGCCACGGCCCATGAAACTTTCAGCAGCGGCCCGGTGGTGACCTGTGCTATTGGAACCTATAATGCACGTCATGGCTAGCTTTAACCTTAAATAAAATTAAAACTACTGAGGCTAGGGAGCTGCAATGTGGTATGTTTGATGATTGGAGGGTGGATGATCAACATCCCAATTTGCAGCCCTCTAGCCTCAGTAGTTTTTAAGATCTGAGGGCGGACAGAAGAAAGTGCGGACGGACAGACAAAGCCATCTCAATAGTTTTCTTTTGCAAAAAAACTAAACTAGTAAAAAATGCGCCAAAGTTTCTTCGGCGCAATCGAGTTTTCTGTACAGTGCATAATCAAGGCCACCGAAAATAGATTTATCTTTCGGTGGTCTCGGTATAATGCTGTATGAGCCGCTTCCCATGAAACTTTAACAACGGCCCGGTGGTGGCATATCCTATATCGTTGCCAGAAGCACGATTATGGCTAACTTTAACCTTAAATAAAAGAAAAAATACGGAGACTGGAGGGCTGCAATTTGGTATGTTGGATGATTGGAAGGTGGATGATCAACATACCAATTTGCAGCCCTCCAGCCTCAGTGGTTTTTAAGACCTGAGGGCGGACAGAAAAAGTGCGGACGGACACACAAAGACGGCACAATAGTTTTCTTTTACAGAAAACTAATAAAAAGGAATGACAAATGAGTTCACGGATGTAACTGACCGATAATTTTGTCCTGTGACAATCATGTCTATATACGTAATTGTTGCCTCACGTCTTACTAATATTACTGTCATTCAAAAAACCGAAGACGCAGCGTCGTAGAAAACGTACGATGACGAATGTGCTCACTGATCGTTCACGGACCGTGGGTGACCGTTAAAAAAATCGATGATGTGATCGCGCCTTGTGTTTCCGTTAACGGGTCGTATGATCGTCTGTGACCGCCAAAATAGTCTTTGACGGCGTTACTCAGTTATTTTCTCCCAGCACAGCGCCACGTGTAGTGGGGTAGTGCCGTCAGTGCACCTCATATGGTACACTGTAGGCATTACTTAAGGATATTTGCAGTGTGCCTGCCTTAGGCCCCTACTTGTAACCCCTTTCGTTCCTTTTACTGTACCTCCGTTCATATGCTCTTTCTTCCATCTTACCTTCCTCCCTCTCCTAACAACTGATTCATATTGCAACTGCTTTGAGGTTTTCCTCCCGTTACACCTTTCAGACCTTTTACTGTCAATTTCCATTTCAGCACTGAATGACCTCATAGGTCCCAGTGTTGGCCTTTGGCCTAAATTCTATATTCAATTCAATTCAATACAGCGTCAAATGTAACAGAATTTCTGATGCTTATTACTGAAAATACGCAAAGATAGATACGTAACAAACTCAAATGATTAAAGAGAGAATGAAAAATAAATTAGAAATATAGATAAATAAACAAACAAACACAGATATGAGGCGTTCGGCATCAGAAGGGCTTCTCACCACAAAAATTTTTTTTTCTTGAGTTATAAGCCATCAAAGTTTGGGAAATTCAACCTGCTCTAATTCTTTATTTTTCAAGATACAAAGCTGAATTTTGTGTGAGATGAAGTATTTACGATCAGGAATAGAAGAGTATGCATAAAAAAATTATAGTTCAACCCCACCCGCTTTTTTGGGGAAAAAAAGGGAGATTATTTTAAAGCTGATCAGTCAAAAAACGCCATTTTCAAAAGTTGAGGTGAGATGCCCTTCTAAAGCTGAACGCCTGATATACAAACCAACAACAGGAAGGAACATGGAGTAAAAAAAAACAAAACAAACAAAAGAATGCATTGTTTTATCCATGAATAGAAATATGCAAATGTAGCCAGGTGTCCCCACATTTCTGGGGCCAACCACAGGTATGAGATTTTTCCAAACAATGGTAGCTCGCAGCATCTCAGTGCAGAATCTCCTTTGAAAGGAGGAAATACTAGAGTTAGGGCCATTTGGACAGGATGCGCCTTTGTCACTTATATTTAGTGAAACTATTTTGTCTGCTGTAGAAAATGAGACAGGTGCCCAGAACCGCAATCAGCAAATACAGAAGGACTTAGAGAATTCCTTTATCCAAACTAACCAACCTAGATGGCCCATGTGTTATATCTTGGAGAAATTAAGAAACTATACCAGAATATGAAAGTGTTACTGTGCTGCTTAAGGGCACACACACACACACACACACACACACACACACACACACACACACACACATATATATATATATATATATATATATATATATATATATATATATATGTATGTTACCCTATTTTATGCCTTAAGATGTAATGGCTCCAGAAAGGACTAGGGTAAGGATGCTAGCTGTGACCCATCACAGTTAAATAACTACCGAGTACATAATGCAATGCTGAGGATTACAGAGGCACAAAAGGATTTAACAGAACCAGCCTCAATTATTGTAGCCCTCCTAGGAATCGAATCCGGGTCTACCGATGCTGTGGCAAATATCATGACCACATGTTCCATTTACTTTTAATAGGTATTTAACTATAAGTGTGTTTCACCTCTTAAAATTATTGAATTATAGGTGTGTTTCACCTCTTTGAAATATTGGATTATAGGCGTGTTTCACCTCTTAAAAATATTGAATTACAGGTGTGTTTCATCTATTAGAAATATTGAATTATAAGTGTGTGTTTCACCTCTTAAAAATATTGAATTATCGGTGTGTTTCACCTTTTAAAAATATTGGATTATCGGTGTGTTTCACCTATTAAAAATGTTGAATTATAGACGTGTTTCACCTCTTAAAAACACTGAATTATAGGTGTTTCACCTCTTAAGATGACACAAACGGCCTCAAATTCACATACGCACAAACAAATTCCCCCTTAGCACAAATACGCAAATTTCAGCCAATCTAAATCTTCGTATCATCACAGTTATCTTTTGCAAATACTCCTCTCAAGCTTTCTCTTTTTTTTTGTTTGTTAACCTTTCTCCCACACTTTCCCCCCTCATTTTCTAATCTTCCAACCCTCCCCCCTATCCCTCCTCGTGGGGCCTAATCGGGACTAATCTCTCCCTCTCTCCCCTCCCCCACCCCCTCTCTCTCTCTTTTCCGCGCACTTTTTCATAATTTTCACATTCAGATTGCACACTTTACATCCAAGGCCCTCCGGACATTGATAGTGAAACCGGCTCCTCCAGACTCGCTTTCTTCAGAGAAAATCTTTGGAGGGCTGTTTTAGAAAGTGGCTCTCTGAGTACAGGGTTTTTTTTACTCCTGTCTGTGTGTTTTTTTTATAACTAAGGAATATCCATTCATTAGTTTCATTCATTCTTATGGTTGCCACATCTTGCCGTTTAGAATGTTAGTGAATTATTTATGAATCGCATTTTTTTGTGGGTAGCTTTCATCAGTTTGGAATTATATTCATAAAAATTCTTTTAGTTGTCTTTTCAAAGAGTTATAATATATAATTAAATATTTCTGTATTGTTTACCTTTTTGCTTGGAATTTTGCTTCAAAGTTGAACTTTAATCTTATTCTGTTTACTTTTAATGCCATTTTTCATTTATTTATCATTTTACCACGAATCTGACTATTTCTTTACTTTTGGATATATGTATTTATTAATGAATAAATAAGGATCTGAATCTTATCTTTTATTGTGCATATTTTTGTAACTATATCTGTAAAATCTGCATACATATTTTCTCATGAATTAGGAGCTTAACAACCTACCTCATCCCAAAGTACTTGTTGGAAAGCGAAAGGCTACCACGTAACGACCCCTTGTGTGTGCACGTCTGTCTGTATCTGTGAGAGAGAGAGAGAGAGAGAGAGAGAGAGAGAGAGATTAACGCGGGAGTGAGAGAGAAAGTGAGAGTATGAGACGATCTCTATCTGTGTTTTCTACCTTAGCAAAATGTGGATCGTATATATTTTCATACATACGTTCCACATTCTGCTAAGGTAGAAAACGCAAACAGAGACTGTCTCGTACTCTCTCTCTCTCTCTCTCTCTCTCTCTCTCTCTCTCTCTCTCTCTCACACACACACACAGATACAGACACGTGCACATACACAGAGGGTCTCTAGGTGGTAGCCTTTCGCTTTTCAACAAGTACTGAGGGAGTAAGTAGGTTGTCCATGACATTATCCACCCTGGTTGGGAGGAACGGGCCCTGAGTGTCCCGGCTCTATTGGGAATCGAACCCACGATGTTTTGCTGGTGGGACAAGCTTCCTGACCAACGGTGCACGTAAATTCATCTACAATACAAACACAAACAATCTCTTCAGAATTTGACCTCACAACTAATTTAGACAAAGGGCCTAGGCCTTAAGAACTGTCTCCATTTGTATTGACCGATAGAGAAAATATATATACATTCTAATTGAAGTGTTATGGGAATCTCCATTTAAATACCCAAAAATTCATAAGGTAAAGGTAAAGGAGCTACTGTTTCGAGGAAAAAACGTGTACAGAACAAAATTGCCGTATGTGAAGTAAGAATTATACTAATTATTCATTAGTTACTATAAATGTGTAAACATTCATGTAGAACTTTAAAATGCTATCACTTTTACCGTTAGCTTCCACAGAATGGAATGTCTGTTACAAAAAATTAATTTAAGGTGAAGAAAAAAGAATTATAGTAGAACAGATTAATAAATAAATAAAAAAATTGATAAAAACACGTCACATAAAAAAAACCGCATGAACTCGGGGTTTTTCAGTAGTAACAAATTACAATTTCTTATGGAAGATTAATTCACTCACGCGAATTTTCAGCCTCATTTTGACCTGTTGCTGCTTGTAACAGACCCCTAAGGAGGACGTAGCACAGGGCTGAGAACTGAAAAAATTAAGGGGTAGGAAATGAACAAAGAACAAAGGCTAAGAGCCGGAATATGCAATAGAAGCCGAAGGAATGAACGAAAATCAGGAAGAAATTTTGAACCAAGAGCAACAGAAAAGTGTTTACATGAACAAAGAACATGCATAAATAACAGTTTGAAGAGCTGTATATCAGTAGAGCCGAACAATGAACACAGAACAGGAAAGGAGAACTTGAGAGGTGTAAGAACATAAACGGGTGAAATGAACATATAACAGGGACAAAGAACAGGCATTGAAAAACTAATTTAAAACCAGCTCGTGGGAAAGACATTAAGAACAATCTCAGAGTAACTGAACAGAGAACAGGATCCGGAAGAAATGTATAAAGAACAAAGGGTGAAGACCCAACCCAACAAGTAAACAAAGAGAGAGGAAAGATGATACCCAAGAGAAGAATTCCTATAGCATCATGAGTGGGCATCCCGTGACGTCACAGCCTGGGGAATTATTTACGTCGGAAATGTCGCTTTAGAGGAAAGGACGTATCAGAAACGGGATCAGGGTAAGGCAGCATTTCCTGAACTGACTTTTCATTGGCAGTTTGATGCAGTTAGATGCGCGCGCGTGCGCGTGTGTGTGTGTGTGTGTGTGTGTGTGTGCGCGAGCGCGCGCCCGCGCGTGCGTGCATGTATGTGTGTGTGTGATGAAAGGTTAACGATAATGTTTAAAATTGACGTAGATATGCAAAACTGTATTTTTCCATAATATACAATAATCTCTTTAGCTCCGTAAGAGTTGACGAAAGCTACATGGAGACCGCCGCATATTTTAGAAAAAGTATATATATATATATATATATATATATATATATATATATATATATATATATATATATATATATATATATATATATATATATATATATATATATATATATATATATATATATATATCACATCAAGATCGAACCCAGGTCTTGCAACTGAAAGACAAGACCGCTACCAACCAAGCAGCGGTCTTGTCTTTCAGTTGAAAGACCTGGGTTCGATCCTGATGTGAGTCAGAAATTTATTCATTTTCCACGCGTGATTGTGTTGATTATATATATATATATATATATATATATATATATACACACACACACACACACACACACATATATATATATATATATATATATATATATATATATATATATATATATATATATATATATATATATATATATATATACCCAATCCGGTCATAGAAACAAACACACATAACTACAACACATACACAAAAACACAAATACACAGACACACAAACACAGTCACCAACGCGTGTCACATCAACGCCCATTAGAGCGCCATCATTTGATTTCGGACCGCGAACAGTGGAGTAGCCCCGGGTGATTTCGGGGAATAATTGTGCTTTTCCGCTCCGTCCTTTGTTGTGTAGGAGCAGAGAGACTCCGGGACCTCCTCCTACTGCCTACCGACTCCTTCTCCTGCCTGCTCCTGCTACCACAAGGTAGCAGGTCTCTGCTACTGCTACTGCTATAGGGGTTTCCGCTGTTGTAGAGTTGTAGGAGCATCTGGTGCCAAATGACAGGATATTCTCTCTCTATAAATATACATAAATATATACCCTGTATATGTATGTACATGTATGTATACATATACATATATATATATATATATATATATATATATGAAAATTTTTTTTTATCACGCCGTAATTTATATACAATCATGAAGCTACAAATGTCGCTTAATATCAAGTTCACTCTACCCCGGGAATATCCCCGATGGGGAAATATCACGGAACAGGAATTTATAAGTGATAAATGGATTGGTACTGCCGGGTCGCGATCCCTCGACACAGATACTTATCCAGCAACTCCAGTCGACGTTCTACCAGTACAATCCATTTATCACTTATAAATTCTCCTTCGGTGATATTTCCCCATCGGGGATATTCCAGAGGTAGCGTGAATTTGATATTAAGCGACATTTGTAGCTTCATGATTATATATATATATATGTATGTATAAATATACATAAATATATGCCATATATATATACAGTATATATATACACACACACACATATATATGTATGTATATATATATAAATATATATATATATATATATATATATATATATATATATATATATATATAGAGAGAGAGAGAGAGAGAGAGAGAGAGAGAGAGAGAGAGAGAGAGAGAGAGAGAGAGAGAGAGAGAGAGAGAATTTGATACCAACATTTACTGTCCTTGTTGCATGTAATTACAAAATTCTGGTATTTCATAAATATATTACGAATGGTTTCACTCAGCAGGGGTGAGGGTTACTTCGTCGAGGACCTATTATTGATTACTTTTTACTCTCTCTTTCCCCTTCTATCTGCACCAGGTGTGACCACACCAGTCGACTAACATCTAAATCTAATCCGCAGCTCAGGACAACAGAGGAATATTGATTTTCAAGGAACGCACTCATATAGTATCTCATCCAGTCCGAAAATTGAACGATGGTCCTTCAGTTTGTGAACTGTGCTTGCTACCAGCGCGCCACGAGAGAGAGAGAGAGAGAGAGAGAGAGAGAGAGAGAGAGAGAGAGAGAGAGAGAGAGAGAGAGAGACGTGAAATTCACTCGGTGTCTATCATGTTTAACTTTAAAGGTTAAAATTGTTCATAGCACAGAACGCATTTTAATAATCCTACAACGAGACTAGATAATCGGTACTTAAGTTGCTAATTCTATTATGGACTTTTGTTATACCTTTCGCTCTGATATTTACTCAGTTAATAATAATAATAATAATAATAATAATAATAATAATAATAATAATAATAATAATAATAATAATAATAATAATAATAATTAAAATAGTAATAATAAGACATTATTGTATTTTTTTTGAAAATTATAGCTGTTCAGCTGAATTAATTATATATAATTTCCTCCTATTTCCTCTATGAATTTACTTTTCTCTAGCTGAATGGGATATAAATATTCTTCGATGTACATCACTAATGAACGTTGGAATGTTCACATCTTGTTCAACGTGCAAACGGCTACAATGTTCCATATTATTATTATTATTATTATTATTATTATTATTATTATTATTATTGGAGAAACAAATCTACAGTTATGTATGTGTACATATATTAAGAGATAAATCTGTACGGAAAGCTTTCGGGAATCTGTTCGATTCCCTTTTGAGATTGAAAAGGGGAATGGAACAGATTCCCGAAAGCTCTCTGACAAATTTATCTTTAGATATTTGTACCCATACATAATCGTGGATTTGTTTCTCCATTTCAAGACCCATGCTACTGTGAGTATTTTATTATTAAATAGTACTGATAGTGAAACAGAAATGTCCCAAGCTCTCCCAAGAGCGATCGTGGCTTTAGGAAGAGGAAGGGACGTCTTACAAAAGCACTTTCTAAAGTCAGGCTTCCATAACCTTGGTGTCAATATGCCGAGAAATTTCCCGCTCGACTTCGGGTACATTTTGAGCGCCTGCGAGTGTGGCTCTGTTCTAACGGGCTGACTCACCAGTCTCTTGGAATATGCAACAATTATCCAGGTTAGGTTGAAGAGCCTGGGTTGAGATTTTCCGCCTCTGGGAGACGTGACAGTTGAGGATCGAACAGATGACGGTGATGTAAGAGAGTGTCGAGACTGATCATCCCAACCACTGGGACGTTACGCACCGTCCCAAAACTCAGCTAAGCCAAAGGGACCTTCGATCTCTATACTTTTATAGGCAAGATAGTCTGGCCCGGGCCTGGACGACGGCAAATTTAGATGTGCAAATTATCATTTGCAGACTATTGCTGTATACTGACACAAAGTGATTTGAGTAAAGTGAGATATCTCTGAGGTTTTTTGTGTTAACTTTTTGTACAGAATACAGAATTTAGGCCAAAGGCCAAGCGCTGGGACCTATGAGGTCATTCAGCGCTGAAATGGAAACTGACAGGAAAGGTGTATTATGAGGAAAACCTCGCAGTTGCACTATGAATCAACTGTTAGGAGAGGGCGGAAAGTAAGATGGAAGAAACAATATGAACGGAGGTACAGTAAAAAGAATGTTGAGGATTGATTTTCTAATGGAATCTTCGTTCTCGGAGTAGCCAGAACTTTTGGGGTCGAGTCGAGAGGTTAGACTGAATACTGAGGTCAAGATTCTTGCTTGGGGGCTCTTCGATGATTTTGTGTCTCTGGAAAGCATAATCGTTAAAGATCTTACTTGATATTTGAAATATTCCATGCTCTATGTACTCATAAGTCCAGGAGGTCTATGCAGATGTTATGAAGCCATGTAAAATATTTTAGGTTCTTATTCGTATGTCTTTCACTGAATTATGTTTTTGAAAGCTGAGGCGATCATTTATACTGCCCTACAATGGAAAACTGCAGTATCTGCAAAATTTTCGAAATTGAGATATGCCACCAACTGAGCTCGTGAAACACTAATGCACAAGTTACTGCAATTCCAGAATGATTCTTCACTGCTTTATTTAGGGGAGGTCCCATTTGCAGCATCTGCAAAATCATTAAACTGCAGTATCTACCATTTTTCTCAGTTCTGTATTTTTGCAGATACTGCAGTCTTCCATTTTAGGGCAGTATAGACGTTAAGGCTGATTTCCAGTCAAGGAGCATGCAGTAGCTCAAGGAATTGGGTGAAGATGCTTATTTTCTATATTCCTGTTGCACGTTAGGATATTGGAGAGCAAATACTCAAGAATCCTTATTCTGACTATTTCCATTTGTAGTTTAGCAGCAGACCCTCTTTTAAACAGGTTTTATTAAATATTATTGCTGCTCCAGCTGCATTTATTTTATAGAAGACTTTTTCTATTTTCCTTATTGCGGACTTCTCTTCACTGGAGGTGCGTGCTAACAGCTCGCCTATATTTGTCATTTCGTGGGGGAAAAGTAAAAAATCTGGATTCTGCTTTTTATATATTCTATATAATTAGAATATCATAACTTAAACTCTATAGAATATATAAAAAGCAGAATCCAGATTTTTTACTTTTCCCCAATGAAATGAAAAATATAGGTGAGCTGTTAGCACGCACCTCCAATGAAGAGAAATCCGCAATAAGGAAAATAGAAAAAGTCTTCTATACAATAAATGCAGCTGAAGCAGCAATAATATTCAATAAAACTATTTCCATTTGTGGAATCTACAGTAGGTCAAGAGTTAAGTTAAGGAATAACAAGTGGTTGAGATTCTCATTAGGATTTTTTTTTTTTTTTAAGTTTTTGGTATGGAGAGCAAAAAGTAAGAAACTAATAATCGAACTGACCACCAATCATGGAATATGCACCTAGGTTAAACACGTTTTTTATTTGACTTTGTGTTTATGGAAATTACAACAGTTAAGAATCTATACTCTGAGCATTTCCAATCATGGAACATCCGGTGGTTAAAGCGTTGGACTAAGTAATGTGTTAAAGTTCCCTGAATGTTTTTTCTTGGTGTTTTGTTGCCGCTTTTGTGGCTGAGGTCAGGTCTAAAGATTCTCTATAGCCAAAGAGTTTGATTAAATATTGTGGTTAAAATTCATACTTGAGGTCCGCATATGGAAAGAAAAAGAGATAAAAACCTTGTTGCAAGATGAGAAATGTGTTTAAAGCCCGTTCTTGAATGTTCTTGCGTTGAAGGTGAGCCAATTTAGACTCATGCCTGCTGATGGGCTTGCGTTTCTAGAACGCAAATAATGGTGTTATTAAGATCGTAATGTTCTTAGAAATCGCCGTAATTACTGTTTAAAGTGCTCAGCGTTCATGAAGACGAGGCAAATATTCAGACTATGCGAGTAAAATTCTGCAGGCGATACGTGGGAGGACAGACAAAAACCATTTAATGTAAATTTAGGCAACAAAGCACATAGGAACACTACCCTGACCTGGTTACTCAGGCATAACGCGAGCTGGCAACTTCGTACCTGCCTGGCCGGTGTTGCCACCTCGCGGTTCTCCGTGGGCGATTTTAGCTCTCCAAAACATCACCTCATCATAACATACTGAAAATTCCTCCTAAGGGATCCGAAGACCGGAAATGCTGCCGGTTTCGGTTGGTCAAGATTGTAAACAAAGGAACTAGAGGCCCTCGGGAGTTTTTTGGCAGAAGTTTATGACGTTTCATCCTTGAAGTTCAAATGGTTAGGATTGAGGAACTAAAAATATAGAAGGGGGTCTGCTTATTATTATTATTATTATTATTATTATTATTATTATTATTATTATTATTATTATTATTAAAAACGTGGAAATATTCATACAGAATAACTTCAGGCTGAAATATGGAAAAAAGTACAAAATGAATAAATATGCAATAAATAATCATAGAGTAAGCAAACAAACAAACAAGCAAACAAAAAAGAGAAAATATCAATAATTTGGATGCAGACGTAGTGCAAAAGTACGCACGAATGAGCTTATAACTAAAGGCAGTAACAGATGACAAACGGCTTTTTCGAATATGCTATATTTTCTTTTCCAGGGTCTCAAGCCTTAACTATTCCATCTTCATACTCTTGATGACAAAGAGTAATTCCTTGGTGCACTATTAGAAAAATTCAGAAATATTTTTTTAAACATGTTTTCCCTGAGAGGTGTAGCCCTAGAAAACGTTAGTTAGCCTTTTAGTTCTGAGAGAGGCTTTTGAAAAGAGGTTGTTAACCCAATCTTTTTCTACCTGGATTGCAACCCATCACACCCGGCTAACTAACAGGTACTAAGCTATTACGGCGGTAAAAATAATCACAGCGGAATTTAACGGGACGTGTCTGAACCATTACCAATCACATCTCATCCACTGAGCTTTGGGGAACAATATACACATATACAGTATATATATATATATATATATATATATATATATATATATATATATATATATATACACATACATACATACACATTATGTCTAAACAAAAAATGGTTATATACATATATATATATATATATATATATATATATATATATGTGTATAAATATATATCTATACATATATATGCATATATATATATATATACATATATATATATATATATATATATATATATATATATATATATATATATATATGTGTGTGTGTGTGTGTGTGTGTGTGTGTGTGTGTGTGTGTGTGTGTGTGTGTGTGTGTTTATACATATTTATGTCTAAACAAAACATGGGTATATATTTTTATATATATAAATATATTTATATACATACATACACACACACACATATATATAAATATACAAACATACATATACATATATATATATATATATATATATATATATATATATATATATATATATATATACATTAGTAGAATTACTAAAAGGACCTCATTCAAACTGGATGGTATCTAATGGAGTTTTTAGTAACTCTACTAATGCACAGAAAAATTGTGTATGTGATAAAGTTAATACATATACATATACATATACATATACATATACATATACATATACATATACATATACATATACATATACATATACATATACATATACATATACTACTTTTTTTGCCCAGACATAGGCAGTTTAGATTAGATATAAACATTCAGTTCCAAGAACATAATGAATAAGACTTCGGTCGTAAGGTTGTAATCTATCTTTTCATATGAATAAACTTATAATAAGCCTAGTCAGCTGAAGAAACTGCTATTACCTTGTCAGATTCAAAAAGCTGATCTGTCGTGTCCGCTGACATTCTCTTGTCAGCTGCAGGAAACTTATTCGTTTTGGTCACTAAAGGCACCTTATTCGCCTTGTCAGAGAGAGAGAGAGAGAGAGAGAGAGAGAGAGAGAGAGAGAGAGAGAGAGCGTTGCTTGTCTAGCAGACGAAAAAACTGATTAATCCCAAGTGACGTAGCAATTACGAACGGAGCCAATTTCCTCTTCTCGCACCTTTCGTTATACTGTAATTGACTCCAAACCACCTGGATGACCTTGAGGCCCATTTCGCCTCAATGCTCTGATGTCCAGCCATTATGGGCGTCAGTTACTCTGGTATTTGTGACGCCAGTTAGCTCACAAGCAATCAAAGTCCAGCTAGTAGGATGAGTAAGAAATTCTTTCGTGTAGATATTCATTATTATTATTATTATTATTATTATTATTATTATTATTATTATTATTATTATTATTATTATTATTATTATTATTATTATTGAAACAAGGCGACCCTGTAGCGAGGCTATAATATCGAGAATTAAAAGCCACAGTAATGTTAACTCTGTACATAAATATTTTTAACACTACTGTGGCTTTTTATTATTATTATTATTATTATTATTATTATTATTATTATTATTATTATTATTATTATTATTATTATTATTATTATTATTATTATTATTATTATTCCAGTAAAAACTATTTACTGTTAGTTCATACATTTCTTTTATATATTGATTCAATCCACCCTAAAATTATCCGAGAATTAATTTCCAAACTTACGATCGTAAAATAAATATATCACAAACGACACATTAACAATAATTTATTGCAGTTAACTGATTTTCCTCGTCACTGAAATTGTGGTAAACGATAATGTACAAATGCACCTTTTTAGTTTTCTGTAAGAGAAAACTATTGTGCCGGCTTTGTCTGTCCGTCCGCACTTTTTTCTTTTCAGACTTTTTTCTGTCCGCACTTTATTCAGTCCGCACTTTTTTCTGTCCGACATTTTTCTGTCCGCCCTCACATCTTAAAAACTACAGCGGCTAGGGGGCTGCAAATTGGTATGTTGATCATCCACCCTCCAATCATCAAACATACCAAATTGCAGCCCTCTAGCCTCAGTGGTTTTAATCACATTTAAGGTTAAAGTTAGCAATAATCGTGCTTCTAGCGACGGTAAAGGATAGGCCACCACCGGGCCGTGGATAAATTTTCATGGGCCGCGGCTTATTCAGCATTATGCCGACACCACCGAAAGATAGATCTATTTTCTGTGGCCTTGATTATACGCTGTAGCGGCTGTACAGAAAACTTGATTGCACCGAAGAAACTTCGGCGCATTTTTTACTTGTTTTATGTAAGTCTAGAATCCGTTTATTTATTCAGTCTCTTTTAGCAGGTGTCGATTTGCAGGGTACTCCATTATCTATTTATCCCTGACATGAAGAAAACGGTAAAAAGAAAGAGTAACGGTCAAACAATGAGTTGTATCTCAGAGAAACACCGAAAGCAAGGAGGAAATTTCAAAACCTAGAGAGATGACAAAAATAAACAAGTGAAAAAGGCCCCAAAGTGTCTTCGGCGCAATCAAGTTTTCTGTACAGCCGCTACAGCGTATATAATCAAGGCCATCGAAAATAGACCTATTTTCCGGTGGTCTCGGTATAATGCTGTATGAGCCGCGACTCATGAAACTTGAACCACGGCACGGTGGTGGCCTTTCCTATATCGTTGCCAGAAGGACGATTATGGTTAATTTTAACCTTGAATAAAATAAAAGCTACTGAGGTTATAGGGCTGCAATTTGGTATACTTGATGACTGGAGGGTGGATGATCAACATACCAATTTGCAGCCCTCAAGCCTCAGTAGTTTTTGAGATCTGAGGGAGGACAGAAAAAGTACGGATGGACAGACAAAGCCGGCACAATATTTTCTTTAAAAAAAAAACTAAAAATTTCCTTCTTTTAGGAAACACCTTCAAGAAACATTTTTTCTCCATTAGGGGAATACGGAAATTTTACTGAATAGTAGAAACTGTGAGTAAGAAGACTGATACCTAACCCCGAAGGGAATATTGACACGTCTTTTGAAAGTGGGAAGCTTATGGGAATCAAGGAAAACGGAAGATGGCCGAGTCTTTCATATTTAGTTGGAGGAGGGAAAGAGACACCTTTATAGGAAGTCTGAAGAAGATATTTTTATTTTTATGGCCCTGTGTAGTAAGGTACACACACATGTGTATATATGCTTCTGCGTAAATTTGACCATAAATTTCTATATAAAGCTTACAAACTTCACGAGATGTGTGTAACACGGGAAGGCTGAGGTCATGTAGAACCTAAATCTGAACTGCTGCCTGGTCCTAAACACCGGTCTACATGCTTCTGTAGTTGCTTGTATGCTTTTGTTAGTAATAAATATAAAATTACTCTAACTGTGGAATTTTTCTCTCAAAAATGTCATCATAATACCTTCTTGGTCTCTTGTTTTGAAAGTCCCAGGTCCACACCAGTCCTCTTCTTCCATTTCACACCTTACCCCACTTACCTTTAAGCTAGGACCCGTGCTGGCATAAGGCCAACTTAATTGAAACAACCAACCAGTCATCATTTTTTTTAGACGCGCCTGGAGATTTCAACGCTCCTTAAGTACTAATCCGCTATTGCTAATTTATATTAAAAAAAAATTTGGTTTCCTTACTGGCTTGGAGATTTCAACGTCCCTTAAGTAGTAATCCACCATTGCTGATTTATATTTTTTTAATAACAAAATAAATTGGGTTATTCTTACTGGCTTGGAGATTTCAACGTACTTAAAAGAAATAATCCCAGGGGACTATTATGCTATATTCAAAACTCCATAATTGTCCATTGTGAAATTAAGCGAAAAATATCCCATTAGGGAGAATGGGATATTTTTCGCCTAATTTCACAATGGACAATTATGGAGTTCTGAATACAGCAGAATAGTCCCCTGGGATTATTTCTTCAAGCACGTTGAAATCTTCAAGCCAATAAGAATAACCCAATTTATTTTAAAAAATATAAATCAGCATTAATGGATTACTACTTAAGAGACGTTGAAATCTCCAAGCCAGTAAGGAAACCAAATTTTTTTTTTAATATAAATTAGCAATAGCGGATTACTACTTAGGGAACGTTGAAATCTCCAAGAGTGTCTGAAAAAATGATGACTGGTTGGTTGGTTTCAATTAAGTTGGCCTTACGCCAGCACGGGTCCTAGCTTAAAGGTAAGTGGGGTAAGGTGTGAAATGGAAGAGGACTGGTGTGGACTTTGGGACTTTCAAAACAAGAAACCAAAAAGGTATTATGATGAAATTTTTGAGAGAAAAATTCCAGTTAAAGTAATTTTATACTTTTTGGTAACAAACATACAAGTAACTACAGAAGCATGTAGACCAGTGCTTAGGGCCAGGCAGCAGTTCAGATTTAGGTTCTACATGACCTCAGCCTTCCCTGTTACACACATCTCGTGAAGTTTGTAAGTTTTATATAGAAATTTATGGTCAGATTTACGCAGAAGCAAAAGTGGAGTCAGTAATGGACAACATCCAGGCAGAAGAGGTGTAGGTATATGCTTACAAATGTTGTCCAATCTATCACTGTATTCACTTTATATATATATATATATATATATATATATATATATATATATATATATATATATATATATATATATATATATATATATATATATATATATATATATATATATATATGATTATAATCACTTTTGTACGTGATTCATTTATCACATATTACCACGGTGAAAAATAAGACCGGTTTCGACATTATATCCAAGCCATTGAAGAAGGACTGATACATAGTATTAGAAGTCACAAATATATATGTATATATATAAATATATATGTATATGTATGTATATATATATATATATATATATATATATATATATATATATATATATAATATTCTATTTACCCCTGCAGGATTACTATTTAAGAGGTGTTGATGCCTCCATAACGTCCACAAGGAGAAATATGATGACTTATACAAATGAAAAATTACCACCGAAGAAACAGTCCTTCTAAACCCTTTAAACCCCTTTCAGTTAAGAAAATCCACGACTAATATACCATCTAAAATACATGACCTATCTACCATTTAAAATGGCTCCGTTCGTACCCACGACCTCCAGTAATATTAACTGAAATGTAATAAAGCAGAACGATCTCTCTTTCCCAAGACAGCAGGTTCAAAGCCAACAGAACAAAATCACGAACTGATATTGCAAGGTTATAGTCTACTTTTTCCCTTTTTTTGGGAAGGCAGTTGCGGTTGAGGCCACACATATTGTGACGGCAAGTCATTGAGCGCATAAAGATATATTGCCCGAAATATTTTTCGTGGGAGAGTTGTTAAAATTAGTAGGAAGGCTGGAATTATATATATATATATATATATATATATATATATATATATATATATATATATATATATATATATATATATATATATATAATGTAGCTGACTGAATACCGGGTACAAATTTCTGATTTATGTCAAATGAGAACCAGCAGGTTTTTGGGAAATAAACCCAAGCTGATTCTCCTCCCAACTGTGATTGATCTGGAGGCTCCTGCTGGAGATGAGGCCAGTAACCACTGGACCATTATTATATATATATATATATATATATATATATATTATATATATATATCTCTCTCTCTCTCTATATATATATATATATATATATATATATATATATATATATATATATATATATATATATATATATATATATATATATACATACATACATATATATCTGAAATGTCAGTCTTTCATCCTATCACTTTTTCAGTGTGTTGCCTGACCTTGTACTTCTCAATGCCTGGCATGTAGCCAATTTAAAGAAAAAAATTTTGGCCTTCGCACACTGCAAAGACCTGCTTAGTAATATAAGTATCTGCAAGTGACTACTGCAAAAAAATGTTTGATTTGTATTAATGCTATCTTTTGTAATTGAATAGACCTAATATTCGCTCGTACTCTAGTAATCTCTCAATGAAGAGAGTATATATTTTTTTAGGATCCTGTTACTTTCATATTCTGAAGGAACGTCGTAAATGTCTATAATTACATAAGACATTCATTGTTCCTTTAGAAAAAATAAAACTTTGATGAAAACAGTTACCCCCTTTTTTTCTCTTTTATCTTTGTGTTCATAATTTAGCAATTGTGTCATCTGCACATATTTCGATCGGGTTGTATGATAACTGAGCCTAAAGCAAGTATTATTATTATTATTATTATTATTATTATTATTATTATTATTATTATTATTATTATTATTATTATTATTAAAGCTCTCAGTAAGCTGTAAGCTTCAACATAATATTTTTTAAAAGTGGAAAAACCAAAGAGTAGGCCAAAGGGCTGCGAGTCAATTGAGGTACTGTTAGAACTAACTGAATAACAGACAAATTAGCAACGCAGAGACAAGAGAGCTTCGATGTACCCTCAATTCTCATTATTCCTTCAAACAGTCAGTCCATTAATTCACAAAGCAAGCTTTCACAAATTCATTGAATGATCTTAAGTTACCTGGAGTCGAGAGCTTTCAAAGAATAGACAAGCCATATGTGAAAAAAGAAAACAAAAAACCAAGAAATGAGATGCTTCTGGATGATTGGAAAGTAAACTTCAGCCGGCATTTGCAAATTTTTGTGTTCCTTTAAAAAAGAAAAAAACTTCCCACGTACCCACAGCATGAAGAATTGAACTTATTCTACATATCCAGTGATGCATAGTGAACAATGAATGACGAGTGAGTTACAGCTCACATATGTTTCCGTACCCTTCATTCACTTTCACTATGGGATGAGCATTTGAGACATTGGTACTTGGAAAAGGGGTCGGTAGGAGGTGTAGGGGGGGAGGGAGGAGGAGAGACAGGGCTCTAGGTTGGAAAGGGGATAGGGGTGGGGTGTGGGAGGGGGTGTTAGAAATAGGGAGGGTGAAAGGAAGTGACCGTGAGGATTCTGTTCCAGCATTTCCACGCCGCAGAGATAATAAACACCTTTCCACTGGCTCTCTCACCCGAGTTAATAAGCAGCCATTAGTGAAGGCAGCTGTTTGAATAGTTTGTTTACAATCATTCTATTTCAATCTCTCTCTCTCTCTCTCTCTCTCTCTCTCTCTCTCTCTCTCTCTCTCTCTCTCTCTCTCTCCCTGCACTCTCTATCTCCAAATATTTCGTCTATTTTTGGTTGTATAACCCCTACGTAATTTACATTATCAGCCAAATTCTGCTTTTTTAATATTCTGTTTGTTCACAAAACACAAAGACCCATTTGTAATCTCTCTCTCTCTCTCTCTCTCTCTCTCTCTCTCTCTCTCTCTCTAATACACGTTCCATACAACGGGATACCTCACCCAGATATCCGCTCTCTCTATTCTTAATGTCCCGCGTTACCAAAAACTAATTTAATCTCTCTCTCTCTCTCTCTCTCTCTCTCTCTCTCTCTCTCTCCCTCTCTCTCTCTCTCTCTCTCTCCATACAACGGGATACCTTACCCAGACATCCGCTCTCTCTATTCTTAATGTTCCACGTTACCAAAAACTAATTTAATCTCTCTCTCTCTCTCTCTCTCTCTCTCTCTCTCTCTCTCTTTCCTCTTTTCTGCCTTCCTCATTGCCACAAACCCCCAACTGATCTTTTTTACCTCTATTTTTGCCTTGTGTGGCCCCCGTCAGAACCTCGCCTTGTGCCTTGTCATCGTGAGAGGCGGAGCCAGTTTCTTCCCGGCTCCGAGATGATCCTTTTGAGGATTCTGTGACGTTCGGGTTAAGAGAAAAAAGGTGGGTAAAAACTCCCACAAAAACAAAACCAGGTTAAGACTGCGGGTCATATATTTTTTTTCTGATCTTGGTGTTTTTTAAAGACCAACAACAGTCAGCGGGAAAAAGGGCCGGCTAAGGTCACTTGCCTCTGGAGGCAATTTCAAGGCTTCAAACTCTGGCCGAGGTCATCCTGACGGAGATCGGACCTAAAATATATTTCGATCCAAAGCTTTAAATATTATCTCGCCAGGCTTTTATTTGTGAGTTGTTCCAAACTTATATTTCTTCATGGTTTTTACTACTGTGGTGTCTGTGGATGGCGTCTGGTCCAAAATATAAGTTCATCAAAAGCTTTAACATCTTCTGACTGTTTTTATTTTTAATTATCTACAAATTTATTCTTTTCTTTGAATTTCTCATGGCGAAGCTGTTGTCAGATAGGATCAGAGCCACACAATAAAATAAAATTTGGCAAATGTTCTTATATCTTTAGTTTTGTACTTGTCTTGGGCAATGATTTAAATCAAATCCTTCAATACGTCACTGAAAGAAATCCGTTCTATCTTCATAATTATCTGTGTATGCACACGGCACAAACTGGGGGTGATATAAAAAAGGGTTGAGATAGAACAAACCTTCAGGACTTTAAGGCGCCTCCACACTACAGTAAAACCTGGCATAAACACGTCTGGAACTTAACACATACACATCACAATCAGGTTAAAATTAAGTCAACGACCCTGGAGAGCGAATGTTTAATAAAAGCTGGATAACCATTAAAAACCACAGGTTAGGATTACCAATAAATCGATCACTTGTATTCAACCAGTTTGCAACGTGTTTATGATATGTTTTACTGGTGTAGACGCACCACAGTGTACCGTCCCTAAGTTCGGACCAAAGTACCTTCCTTTAAAAGGGCCAGTAGTGAGAGAAGCTGGTCACGGATTGGACGACGGCAAATCTAAATGTGAAGTTTATTACCCGTAGACTATCGCTGAAGCGCAGGAAAAAATAAAGTATATGAAAACAATTATGGTAAAAAAACATAACGAAATATAAATGATATAGGCATTCAAAGATCACGAACTTCTATACACCTCCGAAAATGTACATTTTCCCCCAAAAGCTGCGTTCTCTTCGAGAGCTAAGTTCTCCAATAAATTTGCCAGGTGTGAAGAACGCGTTTGCTAAAATTTTTGGTAAAAATCCACCAATTGCTTATAGCTTAATACCGCTGACAAACAGATTAACAAATGGAGAAATTATTACACCCCCATCTCACCCAAAATCTAATCGCAAAGGGTCAATCATGATGATCACTTTCTGTGAAATTTTAGGCGTAATTTTTTTAATTAACAAACAAACAGACGAACAGCCAAACAAACCAAACCCGAAACTTAACCTCCTTGAAGAAGGTTATAAATAAATAAACCAGAAATCATAATTATGTCAACTATCAAAAATTACAGATAAGAAGATTAAGTGCTTGGTTTAGAGTATGAAGGACTTAAGTCAACACGGTCCTTGACCAAAGACAGATGTAAATGTGGAAGATTTTAAAGGGAATAAAAAGGTCTGTTGTGGACCTGTTGGCTTGGTTCTACCAAGCATAGCATATGGACCTAAAGGACGAAAAGACCCAAATATGAAAGTTGAACAGGGAGGGTCTGCCGTTACCTCTTTGGACCAACTCTGAAATGTTTGAATCTTATATCGTTTTGACATCCGGTCTAGGATAGGCAAACCATGGCCCTTGGTTTGCCTACCACATAGGCCTCTGCATTTAAACATACATTAAAAGCCAAAACTGGCCTTAGCTGCTGTAAGTAGACATGAGCCGGAGTTTCTTCGGCGCAATCAAATTTTCTGTACATTGTATAATCAAAACCACCGAAAATAGATCTATCTTTCGGTGGTCTCGGTATAATGCTGTATCAGCCGCGGTCCATGAAACTTTAACCACGGCCCGGTAGTGGCATGTCCTATATCGTTGCCAGAGGCACGATTCTGGCTAACTTTAACCCTAAATAAAACAGAAACTACTGAGGCTAGAGGGCTGCAATTTCGTATGTTTGATGATTGGAGGGTGGATGACCAACATACCAATTTGCAGCCTTCTAGCCTCAGTAGTTTTTAAGATCTGAGGGCTGACAGAAAAAGTGCTGACGGACAGGCAAATAGCCATCTCTATAATAGTTTTCTTTTACAGAAAGCTGAAAGTAAAACTAAGAGAAAGGTGTTTTTCGTCAGTTGCGGAAGATCACTTGAAATTGCATAAATTAATCAACTCATTGACCAGATGATCAAAGAAATTATATAACTGGATAAACATCACAGCTTCTCTCTCTCTCTCTCTCTCTCTCTCTCTCTCTCTCTCTCTCTCTCTCTCTCTCTCTCTCTCTTGCAACCAGGCGTCTGCCGTAATCAGTGCCAATTACGACCTGAAGGAAAAAAATTGATCTTCAACTTCCGGGTCAGATTCCGGTTCAGGCCGGTCACCGTTATTTATACAGCGGGAGTCCCAGTGAGCAATGGCTACTCTCTCTCTCTCTCTCTCTCTCTCTCTCTCTCTCTCTCTCTCTCTCTCTCTCTCTCTCTCTCTCTCTATATATATATATATATATATATGTGTGTGTGTGTGTGTGTGTGTGTGTGTTTGTGTCTGTTTATGTGTATGAATGTGTGTGTGTACAGATAATTAAGATGATTTAGTTACCAATTTACTTTGTATTAAGTACTTTTTCATATCCGTATCTATTATTTGTACACACACAGACATATATATATATATATATATATAATATATGCATATATATATATATATATATATATATATATGCATATATATATATATATATATATATATATATATATGTATATATAATATATATATATATATATATATATATATATATATATATATATATATATATATATATATATATATATATGACTATTTATCACATCACCATATATATATATGTATATATATATATAATATACATACACATATAAACACACACACACACATATATATATAATACAAATTTATTTTCCTCTTAGAGGGGTTGGCTTTTGCTAACCTCAATTGAATAACTACCGGGTACATAGCTAGCTGCCAAGTTCAGCAGAGCCACAAAGTTTTCTTTGTAAATAAACTCGTAAATCGCTCCCACTATCGGAATGATATATATACACATATATATATGTATATACATATCTATATATTTATATATTTACTTATTTATTTATTTAATCAATTTATTTCAGCTCCGCAAACTAAGCCAGTGTGTGTGTGTATGTGTGCGTGTGTTTGTGTATGTTTAATGACTAAATTTTGAGAGAGATCAGATATGGTTAAATATGAAATGTCTCGGTCTGGCATTCTGATTGCTGAAAATGCTCCCTTATCTGCAATATATTTGCGACATAATTTTCACATCCAAATTTATATTATGATTTCCTAACAATTAAGTCTACCAAGTTCCTCCTCGAACAGTCGAAGGTCAAGGTCACGTATTTTTGGTGGCTTAATGCTTCATGGTCGGTTACAAATTTGTTGTGTCGTCTTCCTATTATTATATGTCATAAAGGTAATTCCCTAATAATTACTTGGTTTCAAACGTCAAGGTCGAAGATTTTCTATGGGTGTAATGCATTAGGGCCGTCAGTTTATTTATGGTGTTCTCTTCATACTGAACAGTTAAAATATAATTTCATATTAATTAATAATTTTAGGAACCATACCAGACAGTATCATAAAAAAACTTGTAAATGTTGACCAGTTTATTCAGTTACTTTTGAGTGGCTTTTGCCGTAGGTTTGCTCTGTACCGAATGCACTTATTCCCGTCGGGGAGTTAATGCCGTCAGTGCGCCTCATGCGGTGCACTGTAGGCATTACTTAAGGTTCCTTGCAATGTGCCTTCGGCCTCTAGCTGCAACCCCTTTTGTTTCTTTTACTGTACCTCTTTTCATATTCTCTTTCTTCCATCTTACTTTCCTCAACCCCCTCCTAACAACTGATTTATATTGCAACTGCTTTGATGTTTTCCTCCTGTTACACCTTCTAAACTTTTTATGACCTCATGGGTCCCAGTGCTTGGCCTTTGGTCTAAATTCTATGTTCAATTCAGTGAATGCACTTATTTATGTATTTATCTATTTATTTATTTATGTATTTACTTATTTATTTTTTTTTATTTTCAGAGCGTTAGGGCTGCATCTTGGGCAGACGAGTCACGTGACTTCCATTCACCTCATGACACAACACCGTCGCTTGACCTCAATGCTCTTAAGGTAAGACAAATTCTTTTAAAAAACAGAGTGACGTCGGCTCATTTCGTTATGAACACTGGTCATTACTTTTGCTGCTTATATTTTCGTTGGTTGTTAAATTGTATAGTCGTAGATGCATTCTACTAACCGAATGTTATGGTCTTATAGACCTCGTTGTGAGACAGTGGATAAAAACGGGTATAGCAGGTCATTTGCATTACACTTTTTCATTGCACATTACCTGAGAAACAAGAGGAGTTTCTGCAATACACCAGGAAAAATGTCACCTTGGAAATTTAAGTAATGGGGCTGAGAAATGTGATGAATATTGCTACGATGGGACCTCATGGGTGCATTTTCTTCGAAGTTTTATTTGGTTCTTTTTAAATGAAAATGACAATGAGTATACATGAGTGTATATGCATTACAGTCACTGGCAATAATTCTGAAATTTGATATCATAGCCTGGTAACGTGCCAGTTAACAGTGCCTCCAGTTTCTTCTTGGTGACAGGTTGTCAGAATACGACAATGAAGCCTTCTGACTTGGTCGTGGTTGTAACTTACTGGGTTTATGAATCGACGTAACCTGTCTTATAGATATTTCAAATGAATTTTCATGCAGGATTTCAGCTTTGGTGGCAATTTCATGTTGGAGAAACCTTCAAGATACCTGAGGCTATCAAGCATGAGAGTACCCCTTGCATATTTCTAACTTAGCTTTCTGATGATTTAATTTTACAAAAACAATTATTTTTGGTTCTTTTGTTGGTTGGTTGGTTGGTTTCGACTAAGCCAGCCATATGCTCATTGGCAGCCAGTAAGAATAGTCAGGTGTGAAAAGCAGTAAGGGGCCTGGGGTGGACCTCTGGGCTCTGGCTAACCAGAAGAGAAAAGATCTCACTCTGTGTCCATAATGCCAAGGCTGCAAAACGTTTTATCGTAACCTGCTACAGGAAGAAACGATTATTTTTCCTAATGAGAGACTTGTATTTTAAATTCCTCTACATATCACATTAAGGGTTATAAAATAAGTAACTTTTTCTGTCCATTCTGATTATGACGTAAATTTATAACAAAATCCTATGATTATGGGGATATAAAATATTCAGAAAGTCAGCTATCAACAAAACCATATGTCTTCAATTAGGAGCAGCACAACCTTTTACAAACTAGGGTTTTCTCATATCAAAGGTTGCAGTATAAACTTCACGTTCTCTCATGGTTTCTTTTCCTAGCACTTCCAATATGAAAAAAGCTAAAATTATTAATGATTTACATGACTTGTTAAAAGTCAGTATTAAAGAAATCTCTTAGCCATAAGCACGAACGTTTCCAGATCGGAAACACCCATCCCTCCATCACCACCCAACCCCCTCTAAGAACCACAAAAACTTCAGAATCTCTTTCAAATCTTATGGTGGTCTGGAAAGGATTTCGACAGTTATCTGAATGTCTAGGGGGTTAACTCTACCTCTCAGATGCCCAGCTGGTGTTGGTATTTCCTAGTTGGCTAGCCAGCACCTTGGGATCAGTTGTGTAATATTATACACTACAGTCGTGATCGGCCCAAGGATCTTATTATAAAGAATTTGGGGGAGGAAATTCCCCCCCCCTCTTTTTCTTTTTACTAGAGCATGTGCAGATGCAAATACATTTTTAACAGATAACTTTTTTGGTCTTATATATAAAGAATTAGGGAAGAATTCTTTCTTTATTTTATTTGCTAATTGACGTATATACAGTTGTATATATGGTTCAAAGACGACTTTTCTTTTTGTCGCAGTCTTAAGCTGAATCTACGTTTCCTTTACAAAGTCAAATTTTACCATTGCATTTGTTTTCAAATTTGAAATTTAATACCTCATATTTCACGGAAAGAAGTTAGATTTACAAAAAAAAAAAAAAAAAAAACTGCTTTAATTTCACAGTTTTTATTTTCAGTAAAGATGGTAAATAATGAAGAAGTCAGTCCACAATAACTGCTAACGAGAGCCCGTTGTATAGAATCTTACATATTCTGATAGTGAAATCACCGCTGATTTCACTCTTTGCGCCTCGCCCACGATAGTATGAGAAGTCACTATTGGAAATATGATCAGCATTTCACTACACTCGTAAACACAGAGAAGAGGAGGAAGCGAACTCCCCAAGTACACAAGGGCGACATTTTATCACCTCGTTTAATCTGTTCCTCTGTCCCAACTTCGTGAAAGGGCAAATGGTGTCAGTCAGAGCTTCCAGATCATGCCTGGCTGAGGCGGCAGTAGCCTGATTAAGCAGAGAAAGCGCTGCTGTGTGTGTGTCCTTGGGGTTGGCTGATAATGTATTATACATCATATGTATTAAATGTGTTCCATCTTATATATTTCATTTATATGCACTGCTCTATGATTATTGTATGAATGTATATTCTGTCTCTGATAGAGTATATCTTATTTTTTATGTAACCTGTTAATTAATAATGTGCATTTTACATTATGTATTTCACTTATGTTATTTATTACAAATCTTTAAATATTTTACTAAACATCATTTTGGTATTTGTTACATTTTATGAATTAATATTTCATCCTTATTAAGTAAGATATGAATGTGTGATGTATGATTAATCATTTGTTTAATTCATATATTGAATCTTTTTATTTTGCAATATTTTTTATTAAAAAACAAGTAATCATCTGAATAAATAAATACCAATATAAGCAAATAACATGATTAATGTGCAAGAAATTCTTTCGTAGACTCTATTTGTCAGAATTTTTACTGAGAGTATTGGGCTTCACTTTGGCCTGTCAGGACAGTCCCAAGAGAATTCAGAAATGTAATGAAGTAGTGGTCTGGTTAAGTTACTTTATAATTAGGGTTGTCATGGAGTACCAATACTGTTCAAGTTGGTTCCTGATCTTTATTTCTTCTCCTTTCAGTTGGCTCTGACTCACCTCGACCACTCACTGCAGAAAGGAAAAGCTTTTGTGGGCCGAAGTGGAGCTCTGAGCAATCGCCGACCTCCTTCCAGAGAATCTAGAAGCTCAAGGAGGTCTTCAGCTGACAGCTTGCAGCTCCTCCAAGACCAGGCAGATCTCGAGGAAGACCTGGTCATCCCCAGAGTAGTGAACATTGAAGTTCAAGTTGAGAGTCAAAACAAGGAATCAAAGAGCAGAGAGCAGAAGTCAGGCGAAAAGGCTTTCAGTAGCGCTCAGAACAGAGACTTTACTTTTCGAGAGCAGTTGCATGAGCCGAAACTCTATAAAACAAACGAAAAGAGGAAAGGTTTAGACAGTTTCAGTGCAAATCAGGAAATTCGAAAGAAACTTTTTGAGACGCGTAACAAAAGGACTTTAGGAGGTTCTAATCCACTGCTGAGCTCTACCTATGAGTCTGAGGAATCATTCAGACGAATCAAAGAAGAAGTTGCACGCTTAGCTGCGAAACGAAGGTCTTCAAGTGATATAAGTGAACTTTGGCCACCGAGTGATGTGACTTCAAACACTTCAGTTACAGACAGTCAAAGATCTGAAGCAGCAAGAAGGTGGAACGAGGAGAGGGAATCACTGCTTGAATCAGCAAGCACCATATTTGAAAGAGAAGGCGAAGAGAACAGGTCATCTTCTGAGGCAGATTTTGTCATAAGCGATAGAGAAAGTATTGCTGATTCAGGGTTGGTTAATCGAAGAACCGTCATAAAGATCAGTGAGAAGAAGAGCAAGTCAGCAACTAATTTGATCTCTGAAAATCCTGTTCCTCTGTGGATAAGAGATTTACAGACCAGGCGTTCACTAAGATCAGGTAAGGATCAGTCAACAACGAGGGTTATCCCAATTGAAGTAGATCCCTCTTTTGAAGGAGGCATTAATGTGTCTATTGTAAATCAACCTGAACCTCCTAGAAAAGAAAGTACTTCTCGTATGTACGTTCGCCAGAGCGACTCAGAAAACAGACCGTCAAGAGCTAGTGCCTTCAACGTACGAAGAACAATAGAAAAGAGACAAATCCAGCAAGAGAGAAGAGAGAGGAAGGCTCTCAGAGAACAAATTAAAGAGCAGCTACGCAGCCTTTCAGAAGAAAGGGAGAGGAGAGATTCATCTAGCTCTCATGTTTCTTCTACACACATCAGTCAAAATTCTGTTCGTTCTAAGTCTATGAGCTCATTGGATCAGGACCAGGATGATTTTAGAAGTGAAAGTCCCTTATTCAAAGTTCAGTCCAGTCCAACACTAGAGAAAGAAAAAGAAGGAATACGTAGCTATCTTTTTGGGGCTTCGAACCTTACTGAAAGTGGACCACCTTCTCATGATATGAGTCCAACTTCTAGAGAAGTAAATATTACAAAGGAGGATATATCAGATGTTGAGAATTTTTGTGAACCCCTTAAAACTGAGCCAGATAACCACAGAGAATCTGAGAGGAGTAGTGTAAGGGACAGAATAAAATCTTGTGATCCACTTGAGACTGAAAATACAAAAAATACAAGGAGAAGCCTCTTCATTAACAGGTCTATAGATTCTTTTCAAGGAACAAGTATTTATAGTCAACAGCATCCGAATCCGGTATCTTCTTTGCACCAGATTTCTACAGAGGAATCATTAAGAAGTCCAAGTCGTCACGAGAGAGAAAAACTGATTAATACACCAACAAAGTACAAGAGTGACATTAGTGACATCAGTAACATAGAAGATACTGAACAACAGAGTTTGATTGAAACAGCATCTACTGACAGAGACTCATTTAGCCTACAAAAAGAAGAAGACCAACCAGAGACAAGGCCAATACCACCCCCTCGAAAACATCGTTTAAGCCTTTCTGCAGGACACATCACGCTGGAGGGAGAAGAGAAGCCTAACTGGATCCGGCTGGCAAAGGAGAGAAGAAGTCTTCGAACTGCTAAGCCAGTTGATCAGCTCTCAGATCGTGCATCCTCCACCTGCCAAGAGCCAGAATGGGTAGCTAAAGCAAGAAGGAAATTGGAAGCTCTTAATGTTACACTGACAAGCACTACTGATTTCAATTCAGTTAGCTCCCACATAACTGAATCCTCATCAGCCTGGAGTCGTGGTGGGTTGGATGCACTTGATGATTTGAGAGAGGAAACCTCACGAATTGGAGTTGAACTTGCAGAAGAGGCTTCTGCTCGAGTGAATGAAGATTTGAGTGCAAATAAAGGAACCAACAGAATGCTGGAGCATAACACAGATCGTTCACGTGACCAGTCCGCCGAAAGGCCTAGGGTATCGTTCGATTCTTCTGCTGTTGAAACATCAGAGGGTGATTCCAACCGTAGGTACCGATCGCGAAAGCCTCAAAAAGATGAGGTTAGGTTTGGCGACTTGAAGCACGATTGGGGTGGTGTGCAGAGTAAGTCATCAAAAGCAGCTACAGGAAAAACGAAAGAAATGAGATTTGGTGAAATTCCAACAAAAGACTCAGGTTGTGAGTCTCCCCCTGATAAGTCAAAAGAAACACGATTTGGTGACCACTTGAAAGGTTCACCAGTTCAGAAAAGTCACAGCAACCCCACATCTCCAAGTGGAAATCTTCCAGTGATGCGATTTGGAGACACACCCCTTAATCTGTTTCCTGATTCCCAGGCAAAGAAAGTTCAGAGCAGCTCAAAATTTGAGTCTGTGGCTGGGCCAGATCCAACAAAGATGACAGCTGAGCAGTTGAACCAAAATGTGGAAGAGTATGACTTTCCAATTCCGACGGGAAAAGAAGATGTGACAGAATTCATGAGATTTCTGGAGGAGAGTTTGAAGAAAGCCGAAATCGTACCAGAAGTTGTCAGTTCTGAAGACGCCAAACCGAAGCCGAAGAGTATTTTGAAAAGAAGATCGGTGGAAAACGTTTTCCTCGAATTAAAGAAAGAAGAGAAAAATGAGTTCCATCAAAAGGTAGAACACAGGAAGAGCGCATCCTTTGACTGGGACACTGTAGGTAAGGGAGGTGATGCAAGCTTGGACACTGGACACTTGAGAAACAATGGAATTAAATCAAGCACAGAACATTATAATCAGCACGCAGAGGTTTCTAATAGAGTCAAAAGGTCACCACAACATAACTCATCATCAACATCAACATCTATCGCAACTAATAGTAGCTTTTTTAACGTTAAGCTTCGGCATGTAGCCTCTAATAAACATGAACCAGCAGTAACCAAAGATTTACATCGCTTTCACACAGAACACAATCCTCTTAAGAGACCACAAGGCTTAAATATTAATACAACTAAACACAATGAAGATTTCTCTTCTGTTAACAGTTTTTCCAATGGTCGTGAAGCTAAAATTGGTAACACAGGGCTTTCCAAAGGTACTGACTGGCATGGTACATTATCATCATCAGCTGCCTCGAAAGAGAATCTCTCAGAGTTTGGCAGCCACTCTGAGGCTGACTGCAGCAACAACGAAAATCCCAGGGATAGCCATCAGCAGAATCTGGAGGAATACAAGATGATTGTGAGAAAAATAAGTAAGAAAGAATTCCACATTGATGGTGGTGAGAATGGAACTCACATATCGAGATGGCCACCGGAAACGGCAAAAGAAAGACCCAAGGAAAACAAACGGCAGGGTTATACAGCCTCATCTGCGCCTTCTGGAGAAGGTACAACGTTGCCTGGAAGGACAGTGCATGATTTGTTACAGAAAGTGCAAGAGTCTCCTGCAGCTTGGGGGACATGTAGAGCTGGACGGGGCTTGGATGCTACAGGTAAAGAATTTAATCTAGTTTTCCATAATAATTTATCACACACATTATGTGTGCTTTAGTTCAGTAACAAAAGACTTTGTTACCCAAGACCTCTTTATATATCTAATATATCTAATGGTAATTTTGGAGGCCAATAACAAAGCACCTATTTTATTTTTAAAACAAACCTCATAACGTAACCAAAGAAATTTCATCGCAGAGACTGCTAATAATTACTGTGGAAATGAATTGAAAAACACCTATTTAGCTACTGAAATTTTTATATCTGTTTCCTAGGCTCTCCAAAACAACCAGAGTAATTTCATCACAGAGATTACTAACTGTAAATCTAGGTATAAATGTCAAATCTCCTATTTGTTGCATAGTTGTTTCATGTCATCTAAATTTTTTAAGAGGATATATTGCTCATCTAACTGGTTCCATGACTTCTAATTTTGTTCCAGAAATGATTACTAAGTGACTTTTTTGATAATAATATTTACTCACAAATATTAATAAGTCTAGACGGTCCCATTTGTCTCTCTGTCTTTCTTTCTCGATTTTTCTTGTTATCTTTTGCCCTGCTTACTCACTGTATGTTAATCTTAGTACTGTGTAGGTCAACTAAATCCTTTGTATCTAGCCATTACTGATCTCATCTTCCTTTGCCTTTGTCTGACTATTTTTTTGTAAATGAAATTTGTAGAAGGCTGATGCAAGCTCACTCATTAAAGAAATGGAGATCAGAACTATAATTACTCATGTTATCTCCCACATATCAATAACAATTAAATAATTCAAGAGTTCGTGAGCAGCTTATAAGAAAATCAGCTCCTTAATCTTTTGACTGTGATTCGCTTCTGCCGCATGCTAACCAATGCCCCCAACTAACGTCTCTTGATGCCTTTGCAGCGCTGGTCCGTACTACACTGCTAACCCGACTAACTAATCGTCCCAGCCCTGCCTGGCTACACTAGATGAGAGTTGTTGTTGTTGCCTGCATCCATTCAGATGGTCCAACTTCCCTTCCTACCCTTCAGCCTGGCCCCTTGGTGGGACTTGCGCGGCAAGCCCACTCAGTCAACAAGCCAAACAACTCCCGCCGCAGCATGATTTGGAGAAACGTTGCTTTTCCATTTCTTCTCTCCCTCTTTTTTGCTCTTGTGTATATTTTTTCTCTACCTGTCATTTGATTACTTCATACAATCTCTGTATGTTTCTGTCTTACTTCATCTAATCTCTGTATGTTTCTGTCTCATCCTTCTTCCTTTCACTTTGCTGTTTTCCAACTCACACACTTGCCTCCTACAACTTCTCCCTTGTGTGCCACTTGCTCGGAGGGAGGAGAATAGAGGGAGCCCATAGTTCAGTGACAACTACTCTGTAATGCTTCATTTATACAAGAGTTGCTTGTTGTATGCTCTGTAGCTGCCAGTTACCTTAAATTGTAGTTATGCATTTTTAGCCAGACTGGATGTTTTGTTGCAATTGTAAACAGAGGAGGAATAAGTGGCTATTCCTTCTGCTGGAAACCCCTGTGTATGTGATATTGCATTTGAAATGAAAGACTGCTATTTCCTTTACCAGTAAGGTATAGATTCTTAACTTTTAGAAAACGCAAATCAAGATAATGTGATCTGCTCTTATCCTGTGACACATGGCAGCTGTCACGTCTCTCTCTGATAGGGTACTATGCCTCCTTATCATTGATGATGATTGTGCTGACAGAGCAACTCTTCATTGTAAATATTCATCATCATGTCACACAGACTGACGACAAATCAGATGATACAGTGCATGAATGATGCCCCATATGAATACGAAACCAGGTCGAGGCCTTAGTGTACATATAAGTGATGCTTTCTGTGAGTGCATGGTGGAGCATTTTCGCCAATGGCAGTCATGTAGACTTGTAGATATGAAGTGCCAACAGTATGTATTAACTCTGGACCAATAATGCTGTGTACTGTAGATAGCTTAAGTGGATTATGCTGAAGGACCAGAAAAAAAAAACAGTGAATTACGACTGCATTTACTTAACTTAAGGCCATTATCAAATATCATTGCTTATTCCAGAGCCTAAGAAAGATGACAATAAGCCTTTCTCGCCGTCTTTCAACAATGGCCAAACCTCAAGAGATACAGGAGATGGTGGGATAAATCCTTGTGATTTAGAAAAACCTCTAAAAATTAATCCCCCAAGCGGAGATAACAATAATAATCCCGGAGAAGACCTTGTGGAAACGGAAAATGGAAATCCAGCACAACGGGACAGGTCTTCACAATATGTGGAAAGTCCATTCAAGAATGTATTCAAGCCGGGTAGCCCTACTCAGTATGACCAATTCACAGCCAAGGAAAACACTGCTGCTGTAGTTTACTCGATAGTGACAGAATGTGCAACAAAAGAATCTGATGATGCTCCTGCAGGGAACACAAATCATTCAAGCAAGGACCCTTTGCCTATTTTGGGAAAAGAAGAAAGTACAGAAGAGGATATAGCCACAACACACACGCATCAGAAAGCCCCAACTGAGTGTTGCCACACCAATGGTATCGAACTAACACCACCACTGACAATTGTACC
Source organism: Macrobrachium rosenbergii (assembly GCF_040412425.1). Lineage (NCBI taxonomy): Eukaryota > Metazoa > Arthropoda > Malacostraca > Decapoda > Palaemonidae > Macrobrachium > Macrobrachium rosenbergii. The sequence goes on from NC_089773.1 coordinate 2,770,930, forward strand.
ATCACAAACAGTTTCATACATTGCTTCTTATGAACTTACTCCAGTACTAGCTAATGAAGCTGTGGAAGGTAAGGCTTTTATGCTATTTTTTTTTTTGTTCCAGCGGAATCATAGGTAAGGATTAATGGGGTAATCACTTAGATTTGCTACTTATGAATGTAAAATCATCGGTAACTGGGATATTGCTATCACTTTGCATATTCATAACATTTCATGGAAATAAACTTCTGTTGCAATCTCTTAATGGAGACTCTGTGATCAAGGTACATGGATAAGTATTTTTAACTGCCTTAAGTATAATAATTATGGAAATCATATGGCTTAATTTCTCTAATGACCTTTGAAGTGCATTTGCTTGCTGATAAATTTCTGTGCATTCTGAATTTGTATTTTGATTTATTTATGGATTAAAATGACAACTCTGATAATTACATCAAAGTTTTTATCTAAAGAGCTTAGTTAATCAAGAAACTATGATGACTTTAACTTTGTTCCTAAGAGTATGTGTTGCATGTTCATTCAAAAAGTTTAACTTGCCCCAGTTTGAGCTGGTGGCTCATTGTCATTTATTGAGAACACAAATTCCGGGCTTTTCTTGGCATTTGCCTTAGGTAAAATTGCTGATCTACTAAAGTGATTTGCTTTTTTGTACAGATGAACAAGCCTCCCCCCCTCCCACCCCGCCAATCCCAGTTGTCGCCCCACCGAGACCTCCGAAAATGGAGCCAATGAAGGAGTTTCAAATCAGAGTGAAGTCACAAGCACTCTCAGTCAGCTGCGAGATGACGAGTCACAAGGAAAGAAGAGGCAGGCTAAGGTCTTCAGCTTCACCTTCAACCCAGAACAGAAAATCACGTCCAAAACAAATTTCACCAGCTTAGAAGAAGACACCTTGCTTCAGCAGAAAACCCAGAAGGAAGTAGAGAACAAACGAAGAACAGAAGGCGTGAAAACATTCATGATTATAACAAATCCGAATTCTGTGTCTAAAACACATGAGTTAAAAGAAGTTACTGAATTAATTAGCCATAGTAGCCATAGTAATAATGTTACAAAACCACATCATTTCCCAGAAAAAGTGAGATCAAGAAATCATCCCAAAACTGAGGTGCAGAGTGAAGGCCCTTCAAACTACTCAACAAAATCTCCAGAAGCCAATGTAATATCGTCTTGGAAGAGGCTAGTTACACAAAACCTCTCCAGCTCTAATGAGGAAAGGAAAAAGTCTTACGAAACTAATTCTGAGTCGAGTCCCAAGCAGAAAGTTCACCAAGTGAAGCTAGAAGTCGTTGACGACGAACAAAAGAAACATTCACCAAGTAAGAGAGAAGAAGAACGGAGAAGGAGCAGTTTATTAGAGTGGGAAGCCATGCAAAGGCAAAGGCTGGAGGATGAAGAAAAGAATCGCATAAACAAGAACCTATCTATAAAACCTGTCTCTGCTAAGATAAAGGAACTGGTGAAAATACATGGAAGCTTCATGTCAATGTTTAGCAAAGATAAGAAAACAGATATAAATGGCACCGTAGATGGAAAGGATGACATAGTTTTCAGGAAAATGTCTTCAGATAATACATCCACACATGCTAATGGCCAACCTCTTCAAGGAAATCCCTTACCTATGAAGTCTCCATACATTGTCAAGAAATTATTAACGCCTTCAAAGGCTTACATATCAGAAGATTCTAAAACTCACAAGTATACTAGTAAAGATATGTCGAAGCCTCCATCCTCAGGCCATAGAACATCCCACGTTTCTCACAACAGCTCAAAGTCACGCTCAGTGAGAGACAGGTCTGAGTCCCCCACGAAAATGCATACGAGAGACAGGTCCCAGGTGCCTGCTAAGCATCATTCCACAAGGGAGAGGTCTCCTTCACCAGCCAAAACTCGCATCTCAGGGGAACAGTCTCCATCATTATCAAAAGTCATTAGAACACGATCTCCATCACCAATAAAAAGGTCTGCCAGAGAAAGATCTCCATCACCAGCAAAACTTCATAGCTCAAGAAGACGATCTCCATCTCCAGCAAAATTTAGAACTTCAAGAGGACGATCTCCCTCACCAGCAAATTTCCGCACATCAAGAAGATCTCCCTCACCAGCAAATAACAGAACTTCAAGAAGATCTCCCTCACCAGCAAATTTCCGCACATCAAGAAGATCTCCCTCACCAGCAAATAACAGAACTTCAAGAAGATCTCCCTCACCAGCAAATTTCCACACATCAAGAAGATCTCCCTCACCAGCAGATATCCGCACTTCGGGAGGAAGATCTCCAGCATCATCAAAGATTTATACTGCACACGAAAGATCCACATCACCCTCAAAAATCTTGAAGACAAGAGACAGATCTCCATCACCAATTGGAGGACACACAATTACACCAACTTCATCTCCGCACAGAATTCGAACAGTGAGAGAAAGATCTCAGTCACCTTTAAAACCCCAGTCACCTGGTAAATTTGATTTGTCAGCAGGAACGTTTATTGCCAAGGAAAGGCTGCAGGTTCCCAAGGATGACAATGACCCATCAGATGAGAAAAAGAGGGAAGAAAGGAGTAATTTTACTGAAGATACAGCAAACTCTCCAGAGCCAGCAGTACAGAGACCCTTGAGATCAAACTTTAAGATGAAAAAGGAAATAGGATCTTGTCAATCGCCTACAATTTTCCCACCACCATCCAAAGTTGAAAATGTCAATGACCATGATGTGCTCTTGCTGAAAAAAGATTTAAATTTTACAGCAAAAGCACAAATACCTTTTGACAGAATTTCACCCCCTGTTCCTCCTAAGCGCCATTTTAAGGAAACTCTGAATAATTCCAGGGCACACTCTGACCTTTTAAAAAAAGTAGACTCTCAGGAAGATAAAGAGGTTCCTCTAGCTAATGATAAATCAGATATTTCACCTTATGAGTTTAGAAAAAGTGAATACAGGTCAAGCATAAAAGATCCCAAGAATAGGAAAGAATGGTTAAACAAAATGCTGAACACCATATCATCAGACAATGTTTCTCCTCACAGCAAAGAAACTTTTCCTTCAACCTCAATGAACCAAACGTTGAGAGTCCAAAATGATTCTAAACAGGAGTACACAAGTTTCTTGGGTGATGAAGACAAAACTTTATTAAGAGATGATTACACTCAAGTGTTACCCGAAAGTTCTTTTGGCGACATAGCAAGTTCTTCTGAACCTTGTCCCACAAATTTATCAGCAACATCATTAGAGTGTTTACCTGGAGCTAAATTCAGGTACAAGAAAGCTTCGAAAAATTTACCTGAAACTTCAAATTTGAGTGACACAGACCCTTTCATTTCTGATAATCAGCTGTATCTCAGTAAAAAAGAAATGTCTCCACCTTTGACACCAAAATCATTAGGGTCTTCATTTGGAGACCTCCATGACAGCTCTCAGGCTAGGAATTCCCGGAGGGGCCCGGTAAGTCTTTCTTCAATTATAGGTGATAGTTCCTCAAGATCCTCATCACTGACATCAACTCCATTCACATCTCCCAGAGCAACACCAGAGAGAGTGATTCGAAAGGACTCTTTGGACATGATTTCCAAGCTGGGAGTTATTCCTGAGTCAAGACTAAGGGAATCAACCCAACTGTCACCATCTGTTGAAGAACATAAAGAAAACATTGCTCCCTTAAGTATACCAGGTAGTAACAGGGAAGATACAGAATCACATTCTTATCAGCCTTCATCAAGACAGAGTCCATGGTATACAGAAACGCAGCAAGATATCAGAGATGAAAATAAAGACAGGAGTTCAGATCATGATAACGGGAGCAGTCAAAATATCCGCAGCCCTGGTGCCAAATCTTATTCTTTTGCTAAACCCTCAGTGACCATGAAAAGTCTTTTGGGTACAGCGGGTTTGCAAAAGAAATCAAACAACTGGAGTTCACACATTTTCTGTGATGAAAGCAAGGAAGATGTACCTCAATTTAGGTCTGCTTACAACCAAAAGGATTCATACCTCAGTAATTCATATCCAAGAGACAACAAAGATCCAATTTCTGCTAGATTTTCCAAAGAGAGAGTTTCTCTTAAAGCAAGGCCTGTACCTGAAATATCAGAAAATATCTCACAATCTAACAGGTACCAAAATGCAAATGAACATAAAATAGGATCACCTAAAACAAAAATGAAGGCTCTTTCTGAGAGATTCAGCCCTGAAAGAAAAGATGATACAGTTTCTCTTGCGAGTATTCTCACTAGAAATGAAGGCCCCAAATATTCAATATCCGAAGAAACATTTAGCTCACGGTTTGAATCTAAGTCGCCTTTTACAAAAGAATCAGATGATATCCAAAAGTATCAAGAAGACACAGCTCACAGTCGATACTCGGATAATGCCATTCACAGTCCTAGTTGTGCACAGTCAACTTTACTTGTTTCTGAAAGTGATGATATATCTGAGAGAAACTCAGTAAGTACCAGAGGTGAACACTCAAGAGCTTCCAGCTTGGATCCAGCGTCAAAAGAATCCTCTCCGGTTAGGGAAATCTGCAGAGTTGACAGAAGGCAATCAGCCAGAGGAAAACCCACTTCAGCAAAAAATACAAAAGATGTACCCGGCACGTCAGCTCCTCCTAAAGGTCTTACCAGAAGAAACTCTAACTCAGGGAAACAAAGGACCCGAGTAGTTAGAAGAAACTCGAGCCTCAAGAGGAGTCGTCCAGATGATCCGAAGACTGTTTCTCTGTACAAGAAGGAGAGAAAAACATCGGAAAGCGACTCCGCAGATATAAAGAGTGAAACGGTTGTACAAGACGATGCTGGCTGGACAAAGACCAAAACAACAGTCAGAAGAGCAAGACTTGGGTCTTCAGAAAAGGTATGTATTACACTGAGGTGGTATTGCAGTACTGCATGAGTATTACTGCATACTGAAACTTTTCAGAAAAAGAGTATGTTATCAGTTAATGTCTTTTCTAGATTGCTAATATATAAAGAGGCTTTCACATTCATAACTTGAATAGGAATGAATAACAAGTTTTCATTGTAAAACAGGAGATGTGGAAATGTTAGCTGCAGCATTTGCAATGCCTAACAGGCTAACTTGGTATTTCTCCTTCCTAAGTTACTTTTGGCTTGGGATGCACAATGCATCACACCTGTATACTATAGAAAATTTTCAGAGGTATTAAGATAGACCATGAATCAAATTGATATCTACCTGTATTTATGGTATAGCTGCACCAAGTACTTTGCTTTGTGTTTATCACTTTAAGCTGTAAATAAAATTGTCTTGTCTGATACGTACTGAGATCCAGGTTTATCAGTGCTCATTTGAAAGCAATTTCTTTAATCAAAGAATCAAAACATTAAGAACCTCTATAAATGGCACCTTGATTTTGTGTTAAAAGTGGAGATTTTGGGCACTGAACAAAATTCATAGTTTGCTCACAGTATAAACGGGCAAAAGTGGAGATTTGTTCAAGGTGAGGACTATGATATCACACAAATATACGCTTGTTGAATTATGAAATACTTAATTCCTGTTTGATTATTAGCATTTGTGATTTCATTTTGCCTCTTAGGATGCATACAAACTTCTTTAACCGATTTTATTATACTGTAAGAGATGCATTTATGGAGTCGGAAGGTTGGGTAGTCAGGCCTTTGTTTGCATAGGTGCTGTGGTATCATTTTTGTTTACAGAGTATCCTGTGTGCTTGAAATAATAGCTGTTTGTTTAATCCTCCAGGCAAAACAGATCTTAAGAACAAACAGCGGGAGGACAAGGAAGGAGAAAACATTCAAGGCCGATGCTTCGAAAGCTCTGGAGGAATGGGCCGCTGGCACCAATGTTGAGGGAAAACTCATGAAAAAGGTAAATATGGCCAGTCTGTGACAGCTGGTGCCTTTCTTAAAGGTTCTGAAAAAAATCTCTTGTATCTTTGTCCCCTTTCTTCCGCCAGTGCGAGGATCAGCGAGGAAGTTTCTAAGATATTCTCTTGGTACCGGGATTCGTATCCTTTCTTTATCAAAAGTAAATTATTCATGTTGAAGTTTATACTTTTGTTGTATAAACTTACGAAATACTTTTCAGGCTGTGATATAACTCTTTGTTAGGGATTGTCAGATCAGTTTTATGTGGGTGCCTATGTCACTGTTTAGTATTTAAGGAGATTCGGGGTAATTTTGTCTGTACATTGGTTATTAAACGGATGAAAGATATGCTTTAAAATTGCTGGGTCAATAATGTTATATATCAAGTGAAAAATGGGTTCTTTCCTAGATAGTGAACCCCAAGGGTTTTCTGGGGTCGTTATCTAGGATTAATATTTTTTGGGGGGTCATTATCCATATGATATTTACAGTCCTTTGTTTATGTTTTTACGGTCATCCAAACGGGCTTGTACTAAACAAGCCGCAAAGGATCATAATCTAGGAAAGATCCGAAAAATTATTAAAGTACAGGAAGGTGGTCTAATGATTTAGAGGTGTTGAGGGGCCTTACTGTTGATTATTCCCTTTTTTGCTCTTTTATTACTTAAAGACAGTATAACTGCTTTCTCGTGGATGAATTACGTGGCATATAATCTGTTGCAGGAAGGCCAAAAATTCAGCCATGAAACGGAAGAGGAAGTGAAAGGCGGCCAAAGGACCACTAGGGGTGTCACCAGGAGAATCATCAGGAGAGGCTCCAGAAGGCTGTCCACCGGAGGGGAGCTCCTGATGGAGACCAAAGAAATGTCATCTGAAGGTAAATTTCACATTTTTAGTTTTCTGTAACAGAAAACTGTTGAGATGGCTGTTTGTCTGCACTTTTTCTGTCCGCCCTCAGACCTTAAAAACTACCGAGGCTAGAGGGCTGCAAATTGGTATGTCGATCATCCATCCTCCAAACATCAAACATACCAAATTGCAGTCCTCTAGCCTCAGTAGTTTTTATTTTATTTAAGGTTAAATTTAGCCATAATCATACATCTGGCACCAATATAGATACCAACAACACAGACCACCACTGGGCCGTAACTGAAAGCTTCATGGACCGCTGCTGAGAGGTTTCTTTCATACATCATTTTATGCTGTACAGAAAACTCGATCGCGCCGAAGAAACTTCGGCGTATTTTTCACTTGTTTTTATTTGATCCCACCCTAATGAGATCCTTAACCTCTCAGGTACCCCCAAAGACAAGAAGAAGAAGAATGGCTCACCTGAGGACGACCCCAGCACGCAGCAGCAGCAGTCGGAAGCGTTGGCAATCGACGATGGTCTGTCTCGCAAGATGAAGACATCCACAGACGGGGAGAGATACGTGACTCAGTCTGTCTCCAGCAAGGACGGGAAGCAGACGTTCACGACGGAGGGGGTCAACAACAAGACGACCAATTCTGTGGAAGTGATCGGAGGTTAGAGAGAGGGAAATGGGGATGGGGTTTTCTTGTTTGTGTTTGGAGTGAGACGTAATGAAAGATTATGATGTTTTGCAGTCATGAATTAATAGTGAATGAGGGTTTTATGTGCAAGGAAAAATTGTATTAATTTTGTCAATCTAATATTTTTTTGGGTGTAAAATTGATTCAGAAAATAGTAAAATATGCAGTCTGATGAAACAATGTATAATATATATATATATATGTATATGATAATTTATATGTATTAATATAGGTAGATATATAAATATGTACTGTATATATATACATATATGATGTATATATATATACATATATATATATATACATATACATATATATATATATACATATATATATATATATATATATATATATATATATATATATATATATATATATATATATATATATATGTGTTGAATCTACTGGTCACTTTTACCAGACACATGTAATTCTAATAGCCACAATGCCCTCTTAACTTCTTGAATTCTTCGCGCTTTTTTGGATATTACGGCTTCGTAGTTACAAGCATATCCAAAAAACCGCGAAGAATTCGAGAAGCTAAGAGGGCATTGTGGCTATTAGAATTACACACACATATATATAGATATATATGTGTATATATATATATATATAATATATACACACATATGCATATGTGTTTGATTTAATTGCAATGGGGTGTAAGGAGATAAATAGATAGCTAGGTATATCTATTTATTTTTTCCTTTCATACCCATTGCAATTAAACCAAAGCCACTGAATGCCACAGCTTCGTTAGCAGATGACCTATCGTGACCTCATTCCCCAGGAGATGACTTCGAGGCCAAGAGAGAGGTCCAGGGGAAAACTGGGTACAGGGTATTGGTGGAACGAAGCAAGGACGACCTCGGTCGCCCCTCGACGGTGGTCAGAAAGGTCACGTCGCAGTCAAGAATCGTTATGTGAGTCTTATAAAAATAATGATAATAATAATACTAATTATAATAGAATAGAACGGAAATTGGCATTAAAAAGTTCTGAATGGTGTAACAGGAGGAAAACCTCGTGGTTAAGACTATTAATCAATTGGTGGGAGAGGGTGGAAGGTAGGATGGAAGAATGAGATTATGAACGGAGGTACAGTAAAAGGGGTTGCAGCTAAGGGCCGAAGGGACGCTGCAGAGAATTTTAAGTAATGCCTACAGCGCACCGCGTGATGTGTAGTACTGACGGCACTACCACCCAACGGGGAATAATAATAATAATAATAATAATAATAATAATAATAATACTTGATGACTATGATAGAATGCAAATAAAAATAATTCGTATTGTAAGTCTTGTATCTCAGTCATTGTAATTTGTAAACTATCATGATTATAAAAAACAAAGCCGTTTTATTGTAAACAATCAGGGTAAACAAAAACAAAACAATGTCTCAAAACAATAACAACAACGACGAGTGATTATCATAGGTCTTACAAGTTTTAAAAAGTAATATCTCTATGGGAACAGTAAGAAAGAATAATGAAAATGATAGGTATCATATCATTGTCTTTATAACAACAAATCTTTTATTTCATTTACATTTTGGGTATATTGTAGCATTCGTATCGATTCTTATTCTTTTAAGAATAAGAATGGGTAGATTCTGACTTGGGCTTTTGCCAGCTTGTTTTACGCTTCAGGTATTTTTTTTTCCCATGGGCATCGCCCCTAATTCTGATTGTAATAATTTCTAAATGGCGATTTTAATGGGAACATTAAAACTACGCAAACTCACTGAGACGCATTTTATCATAAAACTCTGAACTTCAGATTCTAACAAAAAACAGCATTTTCCACCTCATTGTTAATGTCATTCCATTTAAACCGATGCTTGGATATCAGTTTACATTTCCAGGTCACCTTGATTATTACACAAGTAATTATGATGCTAAAGTGCATAATTAGGCCTAAACCCTAAATCAGGTTTGGTTAAGGCTTCTCTCCATAGATGTTTTTCTTTCCATTTATCATGTTAAAAAACTGATGTCGAGAGGTTATGCTACATTTGGACTTTTTTAGATAGCTAACTTTAAGAAAAGGCATCACGTTTGAACTTTTAAATGTTCGTTTGTTCATGTTGGTGCTTTCTGGGTTAGCGAAGAGTTACGTTAGGTTAGGTCTCCTTTTGACATCTGCTTCCCTATTCTCCAGATAAGATCTAATTGCCACTTTAAGCATATCTACGTTAAGTTAGGCTGATGCTCCACTGGTTAGTTCTCTTTTTCATCCAGGAAAATCCCAATAATTTTTCCTAGGGCATGTCCACACTATCAGGCATTGCCCAGTGGGCAGAGCCCTCACTGAGGAGGTAATTGTCTCCATTATTGCCATGTGCAACGAGCTCGTTTGCCAGTATTTTTTTCCCCAATTATGGACAAACCACTTGTGCTTGCAGACCATTTTCTATTAGCAACGATACTGTTTCAGGTAGGTTGGGTTAGAGCTACCTCGGTTAACTACGATCCTGTTTATCTAGAACCTTCAAGGATCTCCAGGTTTTGCGATGATGAATGAATTTTAGCCATAATGACGTTTAGTTTATGCCACTGACTAATGAAAAAATCCTACCCTCAAAAAAAAAAAAAAAAATCATCTGTTAGACGTTAACTACAGTGAAACTTTAAATAATTAGCCTAAGCATCAAACCTAATGGTAATTACAATGAATCATTGACACCTTTAGTTATACCGTATTCAAACATTCTCCACCTGCTGATGAAAGGGGAACTCTGATAACTCCACTCTCAGAAAGTGACCTCCATACCTTCCACCTACAAAGTAATCTGCCCTAAAATGGAAAACTAGTGTATATGCAAAATTTTCAAAATTGAGGTATGCCCCCTATTGGGTTCGTGAAACAAAATACATAAGTTACGGCAGTTTCAGAATGATTCTTCAATGCTCTCCACGAGTACTTATGGGGGGAGGGGGTCACACTTGCATTATCTGCAAAATCAGTAGTAGGGGAAAACTGCAGTATCTATAATTTTTCTCGGTTTTGTATTTTTGCAAATAACGCAGTCTTCCATTTTAGGGCAGTAATACATTCCTCCTCCTCTCAATGTCCGCCACCATTAAGATAGATGCAAGATCTTTAGGTTCAAAGCCAGATCTTTAGGTTCAAAGCCAGATCTTTAGGTTCAAAGCCAAAGTGACGATTCAAGTAAATATCCTTTGAAAACGTTGACTCCAATACCCTCCTCTGAGAGGAAATGACCTAAAATACCCGGCTGTTGACGATCCTGTTACCACCTTTCCTATACCCTAGGAAGTGGGAATCCAAATACCCACCCAAAGTATACATCTATAGCAGCAACATCCCAAACTCACAATGAGAGCAGAATCTCTTTAGGCAACAAAACTAAAACAATCTGCCATATGAATATGTAGCACTATATATAAATATATATCTAAAAACAAATCATTCCAACCACAAACCTAACAAATCCAAGCCAAGGCTTAAACAGGAACTTGAAAAGCTCAAAATTACAGAGATTACAATTGGGGAATACCGAATAAAATTTGCTTTAAAACTGTTGCCACACTAATCTTCTGATCTGCTAACATAGGATCTGATGTATACTCCGACAAATGGTTGCAAACTAACGGCATAAACAATAAGCTCTAATGATCTTTAAGGCAATGGGCATGGGGGGGGGGGAGGGTGTTACCAACATCTCGTGACTAGGCAAGACACTTTCACCAGAGACGTAATTGGATAGTGTTTAGTCTTGAGCCAATTGAAACTGGCCAGTTAGCATATTTCAGGCAACCATATTCTGTGGTACCTAGGAGTATTTTTGATTGAACAATATAGTTAGGTCTAAATTTTTAATTGCAAGCTTTCATTAACCTTACAAGTGCCCTCAGTTATACCGTGAAATTTTCATGAAGCGTATAATTCTCAACCAAAGCAAAACCACCTTAACAATTGCTGTATTTAAACGTCCACGTAGAAAAAAAAAAAAAAACTCAGAGAGGGTAAACCCATCTACTCTTTCTTCTTACGTTAATTCTCCTGCGAAAAGCCCAAGAAAAATAGCTATTCTCTTATTCAGTTTAACGGTTCATTGCCATTATTGCACATACAGTTGCCACTGAAACTAACTGATTTGATATCAACTGCACCAGTCTAAAACATTGCCACTTTAAACATTACGAAAACATTACAAAATATTAACTACCCAATTAACTACAAATTGGTTCATTGTTCCGATCGTTCCAACTTCTCCCGGGTATCATGAGGGACTAGTACCGTACAGATTTCACCAAGTCAAGTTAAGCATTCCTGCAGGAAACCATGAACCTTTAGCTATGACGACTGTTTTAAGTCTAAGTCTCCGATATCCCAGCCTACTTTAGATTGTAAGTCTCCCAAATCAAGTCTCCACTTCCAGTACTTTTTTAAAATTAAAAACTATGAAGTCACTATGCAGAGTAGTTGTAATGATAAATCTTCCAGCTTGCTACCTACGCCGGTACCAAAAGTAATCACCTCACTTAAACTGGTAGTAACGTTTTTTCAACGTATGGACTTTAACTCTTAACCAAAAAAATTGTGACCTTATAACCCGAAAATCTGAGACTAAGTGTAAGGTACACAAGTCCCTTGCAACTGAATGAGAAGCTCGCATCATCAGTTTATCTGTCATAAGCAATAAACCTTTTCAACCAGTAATTTCAGAGACACAGAATGAAGTTCTGGCCAATAAATGCATCAGTTTAGCTAGTTAGTAATTTCAAATATCCTAGAATCTGTCACCAACAACTAGTACAATTAAATTTTTGTACACCGTTTAAGTAAAAAACTCTCTCATCTGAAGGTTCATTCCAGCTTTTTGTTTACGCCTTCGTACAATATTTTACCTTCCATTTTATGGAAACTGGAAAACTTCCACAGCCACCCTAAACCAAACTGGGTGGTTTTAATCAATACCAACTGTCTTCGTAAATAACTTACGATAGCTTTACTAGTGACGAAACTACTCATGAAAGTCACAAGAACCAAAATTTAGCCTCATTAACAAACTAGGACAATCTAGAAACAATGAAAACAAAAATTTTATTCAATTATAAGCACCTGAACGTTTCTCGAAAGCTCGTCCCGACCCCATTTGGTATTCAACCGCCTTAGGCGACACGCTGGTGGTTCACCTTCAGTAGCAAGTTCAGCAGCAGGAACATACCTGTAAGAAATTTGAAGCATTAGAGAATTTTCGTGGGTATGCTGATAAACTAAACACTTAACAGCCATCATTAGACCCAATTGTAAAGTACACAAATGCACGCTTTGCTGTGTCACCAAATTACGATCACCCAGAGTACCTGAAGAACGATCACCCAGAGTACCTGAAGGAAACTGAATTAAGATATTACCAAAGATAGAAAAACCCGGTAGGGGGGTAGTGCCGTCAGTGCGCCTCGCGCGATGCACTGTAAGTATTACTTTGGGTTCTTTACAGCGAGCCTACAGCCCCTAGCTGCAACCCCTTTCGTTCCTTTTACTGTGCCTCCTTTCATATTCTTTCTTACATCTTACTTTCCAGCCTCTCCTAACAACTGATTCATAGTGCAACTGCTTTGAGGTTTTCCTGTTACACCTTTCAAACCTTTTACTGTCAGTTTCCGTTTCAGTGCTGAATGACCCTAATTGGTCCAGTGCTTGGCCTTTGGCCTAAATTCTATATTCAGTTCAATTCAACCAAACATATTAGTTTTTGAACTCATAAAATTGGCAAATTAACAGTCGCAATTTCATTGCTAAGAACTATGGTCCACTAAACTGTTGACATGGAGGTACACAATCTCAGAACATTGATAACAAACACTACTTAATATTTATCTTCAATCTTTATCCCAACTCACTTGAAGCCTACAATGCTTACATTAAGCAAGACACTTCAGGTTGACATAACAGGCAGCACTACATAACTAACGATTATGGAAGTTATGTTATCGTTCTAAAAATCCGAAGCAACTTACAGAAAAATCTCAAAGAACAAAAATCAACACGCTTCATATTGATTTTTTGCTTCTCACTCAAAAATCTCTCTCGATACTGAAATTATGTATGAACGCGTCACGTTCATCAAATTACTTGATTTAAACTTTAAACCTGTTCATTTTCTAATATACAGCAGTTAAGAAATCCCACTAAATACCGAAGCAACAATTTACTAGTCACTACTAATATGCAATGCCAGACTGTTCCTGAATTATGAAATCCCATTAAGCAATGCTGAAGTAATTTATTTTACTAGTCACTTCCCAAAGAGACTTTATAGCTAGAGTTATTATTACCGCAATTAGGTTTAATCTGAGGAAAACCAATCTTCATTGATCTGACGTCACTAGAAACCATAAACCTAAGATTAAGGACCTTTCTCAGAAGTCATTAACAAGAGACTAACTAACGAGGTTTTATCACCCTCAAACACTGAGCCAAACTTAACTAAAACCTTTGTAGGCTGTTTAGTAGCAGTACTGCTTTTAAATATAACGGCTCTCAAGCGATAGTTCGTAAGTTTCCTTTATGCAATTCAATCCCGCAAATTAAGTATTTACTAAACTGGAGTCATTGGAAATCTTACAAGAAACAAACCATGAGTAACATTTTTAAACTTACATGAACCTGCATGGTAGGCCTAAAAGGCCTACCATGCAGGCACATGGGAGTCCCCCATCCCTTCAGGGTTGGGGGGGAGGAAGTACTGTACAAATAGAAGAGAATTTTAAAAGAAAGAGAAGTAGTAAACTAACCTTTTGAATAGTAACCTCACGGCACAGAAAACTGCTTGCAGATTTTAGTTACACTTTCATGCATCATCTTCCTGCTGGAAATTTAGCCAAAATATAATTCGGAAGAACCATATAGGGTCCTCGTTCTTCAGAGGTCACAGCAGCATAGCCTGGAAAAATATGAATTTTGAACATTAGAAAATGCAACCAAAAGCTTCACTATACCCTAACTTAACCCTCAGTGCATTCTCTAACTATAATCCTCAACCCTAACGTAAACAAACTGGCTTCAGTAGCACCTTTAAAACAGAAATTGGCTCATTGCATTGAACAACTTCACGAAGTAAAAGTAAGCACGTAATGTCAGGCTTAAATGACAATAGCATAGTGCAGACACTAAAGTTAATTGTTAAGTTCAGTCTCCTGGTTCTATCAGTGTTTAAGTTCTACGCTAACGTAAAAAATAAATTAAACGCTTCAGTGCAATTTCCATAAAATTGTGAAAGTCGAAACTAAAATTACATAACCACAGTACAATCAATATAAAATGAACAGGGTAAAAGCCGTTAACATACCTATAGTCTAGTTTATTCCACCATCGTAGTCACTGCAAGCAGGTAAAACTCAAATCTTCACACTTCTAGTGACAGCTTCGAAACTGCATGTTAAATATCAGACAAAAGGAGGTCCACTGGGCAATTCGTTCGTCAAGATAACACTTCTGAAGTTTACTGGTAGTCCCATAAGCTCTTATCCTTCTTGCAAATACATGGACTGGAACACCAACCATCTGGCATGAAATTCTCTTACAGACTACTTATAAACTCTTGCAGACTCGTTTAATCATGATACACTAAGATTCTTATACAACAAGCTCTCCAAAACTCGCAGTGAGTTGCTATAATCTCACTCACTCTCATTTTGTTTCTGTTGGATTCTGTCATGGCGTTACCAGTCCAAATGCAAGACAGCCCATAATGCACCCGGGAACTTCATCAGGCACAGCGGGACTGTCAATAACCAGCGTTAAAACAGTCAGTTTGAATAGAACCCTATAAACATCCACGGTCACACCACTAAAACACAGTAACACTAACAGGCACTTTACAAGAACTACCACGTCATAAAAGCTAAAGTTGGCTTTCGTTGGCGCCACCATCCAAGGATAACAGAGACCAGGCTTCTATTCAGAGGACACTGGACAACTGTTTGACTTTTACCCGCCTAAGAATGAAAAACGAGATTTAAAAAAAACTGAACGATTTATCCTAGTAAGGCAGAGTGTTTCTTCAACCTTTGGTTGCTGTCATTTTCATTATCTTATTACGCCTCCTTTTTTGGCCCTAAGTACTTTAGGTATTTTTCTTTTTAGTTTTCTGTAAAAGAAAACTATTGTGCCTGCTTTGTCTGTCCGTCCGCACTTTATTCTGTCCGCACTTTTTTCTGTCCGCACGTTTTCTGTCCGCCCTCAGATCTTAAAAACTACTGAGGCTAGAGGGCTGCAAATTGGTATGTTGATCATCCACCCTCCAATCATCAAACATGCCAAATTACAGCCCTCTAGCCTCAGTAGTTTTTTTATTTTATTTAAGGTTAAAGTTAGCCATAATCGTGCTCCTGGCAACGGTATAGGATGGGCCACCACCGGGCCGTGGTTAAAGTTTCATGGGCCGCGGCTCATACAACATTATACCGAGACCACCGAAAGATAGATCTATTTTCGGTGGTCTTGAGTATACGCTGTGGCGGCTGTACAGAAAACTCCATTGCGCCGAAGAAAGTTCGGCGCAATTTTTACTTGTTTTGTTTGCTTTGTCTATTCATATTAGTTTTTTTTTTAGTTTATTTACCACTATTTATTTTTGTTTGTCTTCTACATTGCACTCAATTTCTCTTCTATTTGGTCTACTTTTCTCTCTTTTTTTTAGGTATGGAGAGTGCCACATAATAATTATATTTGTTTATATATATTTATTTGATATTAAAATGTATTTATTTATGGAGTATATTACTTCTTAAATAATAATAATAATAATAATAATAATAATAATAATAATAATAATAATAATAATAATAATAATAATAATAATAATAACAAACAAAGCACCAATCACACTGGCAAATGTTGGAGACAGAAAAAAAATCTCTAACTTGGTATTTTGAAGTACATTTGTTGGGAATACAACATCCTGTAATGCTTTACAAATCTTCTTCAGTAATAATAATAATAATAATAATAATAATAATAATAATAATAATAATAATAATAATAATAATAATAATAATAATAATAATCAAAATATCAAAGGATTTAGTCGACTAAAAATATAACATTGGAACTATCAACTTTTCTCCCTTTTAGTTTACATTTTATCTCATACACCCAGCCCCTGTAGGGGGCTAGTGCCGCCAGTGCACCTCACGGGGTGCACTGTAGGCACTACTAAAGGTTCCTTGCATCATCCCTTCATCCCCTAGCTGCAACCCCTTTCATTCCTTTTACTGTATCTCCATTCTTATTATCTTTCTTCCATCTTACTATCCACCCTCTCCTAACAATTATTTCAAAGTGCAACTGCACAAGGTTTTCCTCCTGTTACAACTTTCAAACCTACCTACTCTTAATTTCCTTTGCAGTGCTTAATGACCTCATAGGTCCCAGTGCTTGACCTTTGGCCTGGACTCTATATTCCATTCCATTCCTATCATGTGCGAGCTAGATGCTCAAGTTCATTGATATGATGAATGTAAACTATAAGTTGCCATACCAGAGCTATGAAGAAACATTAACTTCTTCTTTTTCCAGAACGAAGACAAAGAGGAAGACTCCAGTTGTCGTCTGAGCTCATTCGCGTGTCTTTCTTGTCGAGGGGAATGAAGAAAACAGAAGGAGAAGAAGAAAACAAGGAAGCAAAAACATAAGTTTCAAGAAAAAGTGGTGGTCAGATAACGAAGATTTTCTGGAATAAACTAAAACTTGAGGAGGTTTTTTAAGACAAATAAGGTACAAAATGTATATTTCGAATGAAATCCTTTTGGCGAACCTGGAAAACACTTATGGAAACGTGAATTACGAATAAAAATGCTCATTTAAATCCTATATGGACTTATAGGTCGAAATAAGAGTTGCCATTTTTTGGACCCTGCTCCTTGAAGGCTGTGAAATGTAAAAAAAAAAAAAAAATGATTTTTTGAAACGAAGCTCATCCTTGAGGCGCCTTGGTGCTTCTCGTTCAAATTTGTCGAGTTATACTCAATGTAAAGTTCCTGAGAGAAGTGAGAAATAATGATATAACTGAGGCATTTCTTTTGTGTCAATGTCTTTCTGGTGAACTGGGAAGTATTTTGTTTTAAATGAGGTTTTGCCAGAAATAAGTGCGTGTTTTAAGAAAGCCCTTGGCTATGTTTTACAAAGGGGTTTGGCAGCAGCAAGGCTTTGCTACGGTCGAGTCAATGTTTGAAGGAGCCTTTGGGTCCTGTTTACAAAAGGCTTGACAGCTTGAAGGTTTGGCTGAGCTGAGTACGTGTGCTCGTTGAAAATCTTCGATTCTGTTTACAAAGGGCTAAACAGCAACAAGATTTTAACTCTGTTTAAAGAATTGGATTACAGACAGGGTTTGCTGTACTGGAAGAGCCCTAGGCTCAGTCTCCAAAGGGCTTGGGAGATGCAAGGTTTTGTCAGGGTCTCTGGCTTTGTTTACAAATGTGGGTTTTCCGCAGCAGCGAATTCCCCTAATATAAGCCTTCAACCGCTAACCTGGAAGGAACGGACCCCGAGTCCCAGGCCTTCCCTGATTATCTAATTGCTCCCTGAGAAACGACTGGCAGAGGGAGCAAGCATCATGATTTGGATTACTCGTTGTTGCTGAAGTAGATGATTAACCCAAATGGTAATAACCTACTAATTTCTGGAAATAGCGCATTTAATGTTTTTACTAGACTGTGATATTTTACTGATCTTTTATACTCGTGCATTTTGGATGTGCATTTGGTAAAAAAAAATGTTTTGACATTTTAGGGTGCAAGAGTTCTCAAGAAGTCTTCTAAAGCGTCCACTGTACATAGGTTTGCTTTTTATACTTTTTTCTATATATTTTGGTGATATTATGATCTGTATTATAAGTGCAACTTGTCAACTAATTTAACTATTTTTAAAATGTTCCTTCGTTTGCTCCCACTTCAAAACGAATGTATCTGAAACTGTACTGTGCTTGGAAGGGCAGCATTTGGATGTGCCATTTGCCTCTCATTGTTTTCCTCTCGTAGAAATGTCAGTTCAGTGTCTTTTTAGAGGAGAAAAAAAAAGTTAGGTTGCTGTTCTTCTTAGCATCACTTGGTGTGGATACGTCCAGCTGAAAGTTGTCAAATGAAGGAATACTCAGTTCCAATGCTCCTTTTTTTTTTCCTCGTGAAAATAAACATCTTGTTTGCTGTTGAGTTTTTTTAACCTTCGATACTGACCTATATCTTTGTGGTCTCAAGTGTAATTGCTGAAATGGTATTTTTACAACAGAACAAAGAGGTAACAAGTCCCACTTCATAGGGACATTATCTACTGGCCTGAAGCTCTGGCCAAGGTACTTTCATCTTACATATTTTAGTATGAGTCACCAGTGAGGGATGCTGGCCTGGGGTTGGACAACGGCAAGTCTAAAAATGATGCAATTTATTACCCATAGAATATCACTACTACACACAGAGCTACACAAATAAAAAATATACGGATACACTGCAGATGCACTATAAGTCTTATCATAGAGATTGTAACATGTTGAACAGAACCAATGAGTCATATTGACAGACTCACACCACTGGCCGGAACAATGTCTTAAATACGAACTGGAGAAAGGTAAAGCTGAAGAAGTAGGAAAGCTATGTAGAATTTCAAAGAACATATTAGCAATTTATATTACTATTGATAGTTCTGTGGCTCCATCGAGAATTACTGTTCATGGTGCGAGTACAAGTTATGCCTTGTAACACGCCTCACCTCCTCCTTTTCTGATTCTTTGTCTTCTAACACCTCGGGCCTGGGCACTTTCTACCCAGTAATTTCTTCTCTTTTCTTATTTATGCTGCTATAAATATTGGACCATAGATTCTTAACTGAGTCATCGTCATCGTTTTTCTCAAATATCTTTCAAACTAATTATTTGATCGAAATGGTACTTTGACACAGTGTACAAGACACCTCCCACTAATTTTTGGTAATATAGTGCATTGTCAAATGGTGTTAGTTAAGGCGTTTACTCTTGACTTTTAAAGGCAAAGTCACATGAGTCAGCAGGACTAAACTACACAATCAAACGTCCGCTATCCCCCATAGACAGGAAAGGGGGCGGAGATGGGGAGGCCAGGAAAGTGGGTTGAGGGAGGGATGAGGAGGGGAAGGGGGAGAGAGAGAGAGAGGGACGGGATGGGGATAAAGGACGTTCGAAGGCATAGTTTGGCGATGCTTGGCAACACCATGTAAGTCAAGAGTAAACGCCTTAACTAAAACCATTTGACAATGCACTATATTACCAAAAATTAGCGGGAAAATTACCATTTCGATCAAATAATTAGTTTGAAAGGAAAAACGGTGGTGTCTTGTAAAGCAACAAACACATAATGGGTTTTTATGGTACTTTTTCGATCAAAGTACCATTTCGATCATAATGGGTTTTTATGGTACTTTTTTCGATGGGGCAGAAAGCTCTTTCATATTGGAAACAACGAGGCACAGTTTTTGGATGGCTCTTTTTTTTAAAACTTTTGAAGAGGAAGAATTATGATGGGTAATCATGGTCTCCGTGGTCTAGTGGTTATCAACCTCGCCTGACTGGTGAGAGACCTGGGATCGATCCCCGGGAGGAATAAAACGTATTAGGCTTCATGCCTCTAAGAACTGTTGAACTATTATTGATAAAAGGAACGAAATTTGTACCTGATAGTTAGTCAACTGGCTAGTTCTTGGGTGGGTAACCTCCACTGAAAACAAATGTCCTAGAATCCAAATGAGAGAGAGAGAGAGAGAGAGAGAGAGATTTCGTAATTAAAGCTCGATTGGCATTATAAACTCCCATACCCTAATTCAGAGTTTCTTGCAAGGAGGACTGTAGGCAAACTCGTTTTCAGGCGATCTCTCTGGTCAGTTTCAGACCCGTTCTACAGGAGCCTGGGAATGGGGCTCATTAATAATAATAATAATAATAATAATAATAATAATAATAATAATAATAATAATAATAATAATAATAATAATGGAAAATTCATATTCTTAAAATTCATCATCTTTAATACAGTTAAAGTTTTAATAAGGGATAAAATCGGATTTTTTTTTTTATCATATAAGAATACTGTAAAATATACCATTTTTTTAACCCTCTGAAATACTGGATTTTGCAGGAAATGTAGGTTCGAATATTTTTTATCAGGTGCAAGGATCAAGTACGATCTCTTTTTCTCCGCCTTCCTTGCTTCTCTTTTCTAAGCATCTGACCCACGATTTTGAATGAGGAAACTGGGAAACGAAATGACAAAGGTCAACTGAAATCCGTAATATGATCTTGTCGAAGTAACCATTAGTCGTACCTAAAAGGTCACCTTGTCTTACAAACATGGCGAGCATCGTGTTCCACGCGCCGAACTGCCGCCGGATTCTCGCCGAAAATGGCATTTGGTGAGTGTCAAAACTGGCTATTGATGAGTGCCTAAATTACCTTTGGATAGGCGCTAAATGGGTCATTGGATGCGCCGCAAAAAAGGTCCTGGATGCGCGCCAAAAATCCCACAGGAACGTTGGACGTTTTCAGGACATGACTTTGGATGCACGCTGAAAAGAAGCCCCACTTGATTTACGATTAACATGGCAGCGGAAGTGTGCCAAAATTGTCACTCTGAACGAACGACAAAACTCACTCATTCCGCACTAAACATGTCAGTGGGCGTGCGGTAAAAATGTACGCCATGACACCACTGGATGTGCGCCAAAAATGCCACTGGATTTGCTCCAGAAAGGTCGCTGGATGCACGAAAAAAATTCCATTGGGTTCCCGTTAGATGCCACGAGTCCCCGAAAATAAATGATGCTCAATAAATAATGCTCTATGGCCTAAAGAAACGTATGATACTACATAAATCCAAGAAAAATGGAGACGAGAAATTAGCCGCGATAATAATGATAAGATTCTGTAAATTATGTAGATTCCTAATCTGGAGTTCAAGGGAAAGAGTAATCCGGTTTACAATTCGAGGCTGTCTAGTGAGTCTTGAAAGATCTGTGGTGAACTAGACTTACTTTTACTCATATCTGTCAGTGTCGTACGCAAATGTTAGAGCACAGCTCGTGTCAATACAAATGATCCAGTTGGTCCGAAGTTAATGGAAAGTCGATGTTAAGTGCCGATATACCTTGGATAAATTATTTTTGAATCTTACTCAAATATTCCTCGGATAAATTACTTTTGACTCTTACTCAAATATTCTTTGGATAAATTACTTTTGAATCTTACTCAAATATTCCTTGGATAAATTTTGATCTTACTCAAATATTCCTCGGATAAATTACTTTTGAATCTTACTCAAATATTCCTTGGATAAATTACTTTTGAATCTTACTCAAATATCCCTTCGATGAATTACTTTTGAATCTTACTCAAATATTCCTGGGATAAATTACTTTTGAATCTTACTCAAATATTCCTGAACAGAATAGAGGTCAGTGTCATGTGCTTGTGTCATGTGTCATTGGCAAGTGATCTCAGATAAGACATCTGTCATATGCAAATATTCTTAGCTAATACAGAATTTTGCGCCATAAGCAGTGGTTCAGAGTAAAACAAGTAAAAAATGAGCTGAAATTTCTTCGGCTCAGTCGAATTTTCTGTACAGCGTATAATGCTGTACGAAATTCTCAGCCGCTGCCCATGAAACTTTCAGCCAAAGCCCAGTGGTGGCCTGTGTTGTTGGCACCTACTGTATAGCGGTGCCATACGCACGATCACGACTGCCTTTAACCTTAAATGAAATAAAGACTACTAAGGCTAGATGGCTGGAAATTGGTATGTTGGATGATTGGAGGGTGGATGATCAACATACCAATTTGCGGCCCTCTAGCCTCAGAAGTTTTTAAGATCTGAGGGCGGACAGAAAAAGTGCGGATGGACAAACAAATAGTCATCTCAACAGTATTCTTTTACAGAAAACTTAAAAGTATCGTTGTGACCTTTGCAAATGCTCCATAAAAAAAATTGTGCCATACAAAATGACGGAAAACTAGAAATATCTCTTTGTCAAATGGTACCTCATGAATAAAAATCTGTGCCACAGGTACACAGCCTAGTTCTGAAGATATAAAGGAGGTTCGCCGTATGCATATGTTTCATTTCTTCTACTAACATGCTTTGGAAGTTTTTTATTGCTTTTGTTTTCCCTCATTCTCAAAAGCTCTCATTTCTAGGTGTAAGCCTATTGCTCTTTGACTGCTCACTCAAAATTGTCAGTATTATTATTAAAAGTAGCCCAATATTCGCACAGAACGACCTCAAAAGTCTATTTACTTGCAAAACATGCACAAATTGGAAAGCACCAGACGGTTGCATGACAACCATCCTTTTTCTAGCTCTCTGAATTTCATATCTGGTTATCTATTTGTATTTTCCTCTCAACTTCCTGTTTTCATCTGCATTGTACATTCTGTTTCTGTTCCTTCGTTCTCTCTTCTTATCTTTTCTAGTTTATGGTGGTCCGGCACTGTATAAATTTGCTTTGCACATAAATGCTTTATAAGACGCCTCCCAAGTTATTCTTTTAAAGCATTTTGGGTATTAGAAAAAACGATGTGGTCATGCGCTCTCACTATACCAGTGGTCATCTGGTCAGCGAAGCTAATCAGTGCTAGGTCTGATCGGCACTCAGATAAGTGACCACCACGAAAGGCCCGGTGTCTTCAACGCATAAAGCCCATGGACTTTCACGGCGCAGGGCAGGGCAGGGGCCCGGCATCCCCCATCCTAAAATAACGAAGTGTCACGATGAGGCCAGTGTGAGAAAATGGAGTAAGAGAGAGCGGGTGATTAACAATGATAATAATAATGTTTTCATTCATCTGTGTTCCGTTCCATTCATTCCTCCTTCCTCCCACGGGGGCGGACATCTTCATGAATAAGAGAAAACAGCTGTGGGCTGATGTGTTTTGGGGTGGGGGAGAGGGGGGGGGGCCCCAAATCCCGAAGTGGCAACTGTCTGAGTGGTTAAAATTGGCTATCGGCACATGTAAGTGAAAACTCGCCAAGGCTGGCCGAAGCGTTTGTACCTACAGCCTTCCTGGAGGGCAGGCAGAGAGAGAGAGAGAGAGAGAGAGAGAGAGAGAGAGAGAGAGAGAGAGAGAGAGAGAGAATAATTCTTTTTGAGATTTGTATATATATAATATATATCTAAATATATTATATATAAATATAATGTATAAATAAATATATATATATATATATGTATATGTATATATATATATATATATATATATATATATATATATATATATATATATATATATATATATATATATATATATATATAGCCTCAAAGAGGTACACAGCATCTACTAAAGAGACTTTGTCTTAGCGGTATGCGGAACTTGTCCAGTTTCATTGGACTTACTCTCTCTCTCTCTCTCTCTCTCTCTCTCTCTCTCTCTCTCTCTCTCTCTCTCTCTCTGTCCACCGTTTAACATAAAACTTTTGTGGTTAACGTGTCCACATTTTTGGCACAGGATTTCGCACGCACTCTCGTCTGTACATTATGGGACAAAGCATGTTGTCAACAAGCTGACTGACCTGAGGACACGTCTTCCTCAAAGTTAACAGCAAGAGAATTTGGTGATAGTGGATAAACCTTAGTAACCCCGCACCTTTCTCCTTAACTGACAAGACCTGATCTGCCTTTCATGAAGATTGTACACACGTGCAATCAAGCACACATACAGCACGATTGTTCACACACACGCACATGCACACACACAATATATATATATATATATATATATATATATATATATATATATATGTATATATATATATATATATATACAGTATATGTATATGTATATATATATATATATATATATATATATATATATATATATATATATATATACTGTATATGAAATACTTTCTGTTAAAACATAAATCCATCTAATAAAAGGAGCCCATAAGACCACCAAAAGGGTAGAAAGTTGTAGTTTTTTGTCGGAGACACTGTCTGTCTCCCTCAACAGGCAGGTAATGTTGTGGAGACGACACTGTCTCCGAAATCTAACTATAGCTTTCTATAGCTTTCTACCTTCTTGGTGTTTTTATGGGCTCCTTTTATTAGATGTATAGACATAAATATATATGTATATATATATACATATATATATATATATATATATATATATATATATATATACATACATACATATATAAAGATTAATGAAGTTATAAGTTTTTTATGCAAGGGTTCAATATTTATCCGTTGTCAAGAGGCTGAATACGACAGTGGAATTAATTATTATATTCCGGACAACCCACTTTTTCAGAATAGGACGTCTGGTGAAAATCAACTAGATTTCTAGGCAATATGACAGCAAAGTCTTAGGGAAAAATGTGTAGCGCTGAAAATAAATTTGACATTAAGGAAATAGGACAGGGAATGTTGTCCTGTCACTATTTGGATCCAAACTTTGTATGAAAAATGACTTAATATTAAAAATTAATTTAAATAATTGAAATCAAATGACAGAGATAATTCAGTTCCTAAATGTTACTGAATCTTCAGTCCTTTGCATATCTTTCTCCCCATCCAATAACCTATTCCTAACTCTACCAATCAGGTTGGTAGGCCTTGGCAGCCCTTAGCACTTTCTCTGCATTCTTACCAAACCTTTTTCTCCAACAACTTCCGTAGCTACCAAAATTGTCCTCAGTCCTTTCCTAACCTCTCAGCCACTAGTCCTGGGTCAAACCCCGCTAGAGAACCTTATTTTATAGATTTATGGCCCCAGCCCTCTCCAGAGCCTGTCTCCCCTCACGCACATCGCCTGTCTGGTTTCAATCTCTGCTCCGTCGCAAATTTTTAGGCAGTCCCCAGTAGCTTTCAACACATAACTTCTCTTTCATCTAAGATCCACCCTGCTTATGGGTTAAGTCGAACTCCATGGTGAATCCCCAAATGCTTTGAAACTTCATATACTCCTTAGCAATCGTCGACCACAACCATCCTATTATCCCAATCCACAGCTACCCTACATTAATGGGTTAATCTCTCCTGTACATGTCAGATAGTGGGCCTCTATTAGATGTCATCAACCGCTATTATTCCACACTCCCCTTTCCCAGCCCCGCCTTCAGTATCAATCTCAACTTTTTGGTCAGTCAGTGGGCAATTCTCAGTAATCTTCAAACCTTTCTGTGACCTATCCCAGTTCTCCCACCTCAACATACCTTTCCTAGGTTAAACCCATGTCCTGAAGATGTGGGTTGTCCTCAGTATCCGTCAACTGTCTCCATACCTACACCCAAACAACATCTCACGCCACTTCTGGGTTAGCTCTGGCTCCAAAGCCAGTGAATGTCTGAATGTCTTGTCATGAAACTTTATGTGTTAATCAGCTGTCCTCAACCCTTAGTAGTCCAGTGTCTACATCCACAACTCCACCGTCTCGGCTATGGATGCCAGTTGGTGGGTAATATTCAGTAGTTCACATGCCTTTTCGCATATGTCCCCATATCCCACCCCAAAGTTCCCTTCCTTTGTCAAAGCCGGCTTTGAGGCCAGGTTGTGGCTAGTCTTCGGTGAGTAGCAATTCTTTCCAAAATCTCCCCTTCGTGGTTAAACTTGGCTCCAGAGTCAGGTTGTGCGTGGTCTTCTGTGATTATTAGTGCTTTCCAAAATCTCCCCTTCCTGGGTAAAACTTGGCTTCAAAATCAGGTTGCGGTCAGTCTTCTGTGAGTAGTAATCTTTCCAAAATCTCCCCTTCCTGGTTAAACTTGGCTCTAGAGTCAGGTTAAGTCCAGTCTTCTGTGATTACCAGTGCTTTCCAAAATCTCCCCTTCCTGGGTAAAACTTGGCTCCAAAGTCAGGTTATGGCCAGTCTTCTGTGATTATCAGTGCTTTCCAAAATCTCCCCTTCCTGGTTAAACTTGGCTCCAGAGTCAGGTTGTGGGCAGTCTTCAGTAGACTTCAGCCCTCTCCATACTGTCTCCGACACCACTGGCCTCTCCTACAGTACCATATCCAATTTCTGAGCTATCACGTAGTCTTCAGCAGCCCCACCGATCTCCATACAACTCTATACCCAAGCTCTCTACCCCTGGAGAATCCAGTAAATTCCTCATACCACTGAGCACGTTGTTCCAAGTATCCCTAAACCCCCCCAGATCGTCTCTGTCCCCACACCCCAACCCATCCAGTGTCACTCCCGATTCCAGAGCCATTCATGAACTTTACCATACCCGGCCCCCATACCCCCTACTTTCCCCTCACCCGAGCCCTGGCCCTACCTCCATTCCTGGGTCAGCTTCGGCCCGGAGCCAGTTAGTGGGTTTCCGGGAGAAACCGAAAGCCGAGATAGACCTGAGTGGCACTCCCTAAATCTCCCTCTTCCTCCCTCATTTCTACATCGTTTCTCCCTTCAAGCCCACGAATACGACGGTACGGATCTCTCTCTCTCTCTCTCTCTCTCTCTCTCTCTCTCTCTCTCTCTCTCTCTCTCTCTCTCTTACTGTTTTTTATTAATTATTTATTTGATCCTGAGTTGTGCGTCATTTCCCAAAGGAGAGAGAGAGAGAGAGAGAGAGAGAGAGAGAGAGAGAGAGAGAGAGAGTCATCATTACATTCACTGTAAAACTAGATGCTCAGCTGTTAAAGATGCTGTGATAATCACCGCATACGCCATGCACAATCGCCTTAATTTTTATTTCATCTTATTTAGCTTATTCTCGTCAGTTTATCCCATGTACATGTTCTGTTCTATGAAAAATTCCATTTCATATAAATGATAAAAAGCATAATCATTTCCGTCAGCAGGTAAAGCAACCAGCTATGAAGTCATGTCATATGAAAAGGTATGACACATCCAGCATTCCCGTGCATGACTTCGTATATCCAGGAAGTGGCGAGTGCAGTTGGAATTTCGTTTTCGTATTTTGTTTAACAAAAATGTCAGTCCTTCTCGCTTGTCACGACGAGCATGTGTTGTCCAGACTTCACTGTAAGAAATAGCAGTGATTTGTGTTCGTAATGACGATGATGCGCGCCTCAGACTTCAGTTTGTAAGTTTGTTTGTGAAAAAACCTTTTCAGCTTGCGCATGTTCTGAATGTGCGGTTTTTAGTTTTGCAGATTCATTTGCGAAAAGCCTTTTAAGTTTGAACATGTTCTGAATGTGCAGTTTTTAGTTTTGCAGATTCAGTTGCGAAAAGCCTTTTAAGTTTGCGCATGTTCTGAATGTGCAGCTTTTAGTTTTGCAGATTCAGTTGCGGAAAACCTTTTAAGTTTGCGCATGTTCTGAATGTGCAGTTTAGTTTTGCAGATTCATTTGCCACAAAGCTTTTAAGTTTGCGCATGTTCTGAATGTGCAGTTTTTAGTTTTGTAGATTCAGTTGCGAAAATTATTTCCTGATTGCGCAAGCTACGACCACCAAAACTATTTCTGACTTCATTTCGGAAGATTGTTTGCGGAAAATCTCTATTGGGGCGTAAGTTCTAACGAAGACTGTATAATCTAAACTTCATTTTGGTACGAATGTTTATTAGAGATATTCATTAATCGATCACATTACCTTAACAGATGTTAATAAAAACTTTTGAACGCCTCTGGGTAGTCAGTGGTTGCGTTCTACTGGTACTCATTGTTGCTCCGTTCGCACGTCTGGTAGTGAGTGACTTCGCACATTATCGTGCCTTGCTTTCAGACAGTGTAAAATCTTCCCAATTGCATCTTTCTCCAGACGCCCACAAAAATCGTGTATGACGATGTAATTTCTCTTTTATATCATACAGCCTTTTTTTTTTTGTTATGCAAAACGACTTCTCAAAATCCAGTCATTTACGACGTAAATCTTGACTGATAATATACATGATTTTGTTAAGAGAAAATATAAAGTTTTCTAATTTCTTTAGTTACAGAATTTTTATGGATTATATACTTATAAATACACACACACACACACACACACATATATATATATATATATATATATATATATATATATATATATATATATATACATATATATGTACATGCATATATACACAAGTACGTATGTATGTATAAATCATTCTCTCATATATATATATATATATATATATACATATATACTGTATATATATATATATATATATATATATATATATATATATATATATGTTAACTTTTATCAATTACACAATTGTTCTGTGCACTAGTAGAGTTACTAAAAGGACCTCGTTCAAACTGGATGGTATCAAATGGAGTATTTTTCTGAATAAATACTCCATTTGATACCATCCAGTTTGATATATATATATATATATATATATATATATATATATATATATATATATATACATATATATATACATACATACATATATATACATACATATGTATGAACGTATAACTCATTCTCTCTCTCTCTCTCTCTCTCTCTCTCTGAAACCCTCGCCGGTCCTCTCCATGGGTACTCTCTCTTACCCCCCGGGGCAATCCTCCGTTCGATGGAATGCTAACACAGATTTCTCTTTCGTTTTAAGGCTGTAATTTATAGCCCTCTGGCTGAGAGAGAGAGAGAGAGAGAGAGAGAGAGAGAGAGAGAGAGAGAGAGAGAGAGAGAGAGAGAGAGAGAGAGAGAGAGAGGCGAGGAAGAAAGAAAGGTGGACAGAGAGAACAAGAAAAGGAGAGAGAGACAGAGCAGAAGAGAAAAATAACTACTGCTATAATTGCTATGAGTGTAATTATTCAATTGACAATTTCCTGTATTTTGTCTTATTTCCTTATTTATTCCAGTCATTTTTACAAGAGTTTTGATGGGATAAATAAATAAATATTTGAATAAACAAAAGCTCTAGTAAATATGCAAAGTAAGAATAGATGATATATTATATCGCAGTTTCAAATTGTACCATATTGGTAACAGAAATAGTCATATATTCCTAACCAAAGAAATTCTTTTTTCTGAAAAGAAAACTATTGTGTCGGCTTTGTCGGTCGTCCGCAGTTTTTCTGTCCGCACTTTTTCTGTCCGCACTTTCTCTGTCCGCACTTTTACCGTCCGCCCTCAGATCTTGAAAACTACTGAGGCTAGAGGGCTGCAAATTGCTATGTTGATCATCCACTCTCCAGTCATCAAACATACCAAATTGCAGCCCTCTAGCCTCAGTAGTTATTTCATTTAAGGTTAAAGTTAGCCATGATTGTGCGTATGGCTCTGCTATAGGTGCCAACAGCACAGGCCACCACCGGGCCGTGGGTGAACGTTTCATGGACCGCTGCTGAGAGTTTCATGGGCCTGGCTGAGGGTTTCATACAGCATTATACGTTGTACAGAAAACTCGATTGCGCCGAAGAAACTTGGGCGCATTTTTTACTTGTTTTAAATAGGTCCTATTTTTTCGGAACCTTTGGAAATGGCAGCTATTACTGGACTACCTTTTTCAATAGTGCATATTTTCAGGGTACCTTTTGAAAAGTGTCTTTTTCAATCCCTTTGAAATATTACATGTAAGTATGTCACTTTTTGAAACAGGAGCTATGTTATGTCACTTGACCCCTTTTGAAAAGGTACATACACTTTCTATGTAACTTTCTGTATCACCTTTGTATTCATGGTAGCTATTTCTTTTAAATACCTTTTCGTAGATCACTTTGGAATAGTATCTGCTGTTTTTACACAATTTTTCCAATATTGTCTTTTGAATTAGTCCCTGTTTCTTAGGAATAGCTTTTGGTGCATCACATTTTAAAGCAGTACTCAAATATATCTACTATTTTAAACAACTTTATCTATATTCTATTTATAATAAGTATAAGTGTGCTAATTCAAAAGATAATATTGAAAAAGTTGCTCCTAAATAACTTTTAACGAAAAACCTTTTGAAGTGGTACTCAACACTTTCTATATAAGTGAAATAAGACCTCCAGCTTCTATGTAACTTTTTCTAGGTTTCATAGAACATTTCGTAAAAAAAATTCCTACCTAGAAACCAACTTTCTTGTGTCGCCTTGTAAAATGGTACCTATTATGCTAATAAGTTTGAAAAAGGTTGGAACGCCACTTTTACCTATATGGATGTTCTTATTATTTCGTTTCATTTTTTCTTCCTTCGTACTATATCATTTTACAAAGGATCATTATGTCCTGTGATGCTTATTTTGAATAATATTAATAATCATATTAATAATGATACCATATCTATTCTGGGAAAACGTGCTTGTCAGTTCTATCTGAATGTCAGCAAAACAACAACAACAACAATAACAACAACAACAACAATAATAATAATAATAATAATAATAATAATAATAATAATAATAATAATAATAATAATAATAATAATAATAATAATAATAATAATAATAAGAAGAAGAAGAAGAAGAAGAAGAAGAAGAAGGAGAAGAATATCTGAAAATGCACATATATATAATTGTTTATTTTACATAGTAATATATTTACTATATAATTGTGGATTTTTATTACACAGTAATAATAATCATAATAATAATGATACTAATATCATACGTAATATCTATTCTGGGAAAACATGCTTTTCAGTTTTATCTGAATGTCAGCAAAATAATAATAATAATAATAATAATAATAATAATAATAATAATAATAATAATAATTCCTAATTCTCATTGTTCCATTTCCTGATTGTTTGTCTCATTCTTTAGTGTAATAATAATAATAATAATAATAATAATAATAATAATAATAATAATAATAATAATAATTTCTAATCCTCATTGTTCCAATTCCAGATTGTTTGTCTCACTCTTCAGTGTAATAATAATAATAATAATAATAATAATAATAATAATAATAATAATAATAATAATAATAATAATAGTAATAAAAATAATAATAATAATACTAATAATAATAATAATAATAATAATAATAATAATAATAATAATTTCTAATCCTCATTGTTCCATTTTCAGATTGTTTGTCTCACTCTTCAGTGTCATAATAATAATAATAATAATAATAATAATAATAATAATAATAATAATAATAATAATAATAATAATAATAATAATCCCCATTTTTTCTGGCAATAATGAACCAAACGGAAACGACCCAGCCCTTACAAAATTCCAGGTTCAGGTATGACAAGTCTTCTATATCCGGGTGTGGTGTGGCTTTCCACAACCCTACTCTATTGATCAGAGTTCTCTTCCGTCGAGGGCTTGCTTACTTTCCAG
>NC_089773.1:2807500-2817500 GCF_040412425.1 Macrobrachium rosenbergii
ATTAAGAGTAGGATGAATACCACTTGTTTTTCACTATTATGGAACTTCCCGCTGCTGTAATCTGTACCACAATATCAATTTCACAGCTTTTCTTTTTCATCCTCAATTTTTAGGGGTACACGGGAATCTATAAAAATAAAATGCCCAATGGGTACAGAAGAAGAAGAAGAAGGTTGAGAACCCCTGGGCTAAAGCGTATGCACTCT
Organism: Macrobrachium rosenbergii; assembly: GCF_040412425.1. Taxonomy (NCBI): domain Eukaryota; kingdom Metazoa; phylum Arthropoda; class Malacostraca; order Decapoda; family Palaemonidae; genus Macrobrachium; species Macrobrachium rosenbergii. Next base: position 2,807,707 of record NC_089773.1, read on the forward strand.
CAGAGCACGTTTTAGAGTTCCCGTCACACTCAGTTATTTTTATGCATTATTATCAGTTTTGAATTAATCACATATGATTATTCATGGAAATTATTCCCACGTACATTAAATATATTCGCACTCAATCATTCATAATTAAAGAACTGTTCATAAATGATTATTTTCACTAAATTATTAATATGTACAATTCGTACCTAATCAATCAAAACAAATTGTCCATACAGGATTATTAGCACCAAATCATTACAGAATGTCCACGTCAAATTATTTAATCACACATAATTATCATAATTATCCATTCACATCAGTTCACAGTGGTCTGGTAAAACTAAGGTATACTTAACTTTTTTTAAGTTCATACAGAATGTTTCAAAAAACAATTATTCATATTCATGGGCGTATGGTAATAATTATCATACGCCCGTGGACTGCATTTTAAACAAATGCACATTAGCACATGAACAACACACTCATCTCCTATAAAGACGCAATAATTTTCATTTAATTTTGCTAAAATTAAATGAAAATCTAAATATTGATTTAATGTCTTCCAAATTAATCTAAACAAAAAGGAGTTTCTATTACTGGCTGATTGTCGAAAATGAACTGAGAGAGAGAGAGAGAGAGAGAGAGAGAGAGAGAGAGAGAGAGAGAATTAAATTCTGTGGAGAATGTATACAGACAGGTAGATAAACAGAGGTAGTTTGATAAATATGTAAATAGATAGAGAGGCCTATAAATAAATAGAAAGACAGATAGATAGATATATAGACAGATGAACAGATAGGTAGACAGACAAACAGATAAATAAATAGGTAAGAAGAGAGAGAGAGAGAGAGAGAGAGAGAGAGAGAGAGAGAGAGAGAGAGATACGTCAACCTATTCCGAAGTCTACCCACACCGACTCAAGTATAAGTTTCAGGTGAGAGAAGAAGGGTTTGGGAGGGATGTAGGGATGGGAGCTGGGTAGGTAGGAGAAGGGTAGGTGGGAAGAAGTTAAGGGGAGGGGAGGGGAAGGTACCGACGTTGTAGAATGTTAGGTCAGTAGGTTGGCATACCTCTTCCCGTCAGAGAAAGTTTTGGGGAGCCGCTACAGAGACAAAACTCAACTACTACTGCTACTTAATCAGGTTAAGTGGCAGTCTAGGAGGATTCACTCCCGGAATTGGCAGCAATGCAGTTGCCGAAATGTGCTGCTCAGGACCGTTTGTAATCGGTTGATAATTCTCTTACTGCCGTTATTCTGTCGTTTTGTTACTGTCTTTCGCCTTATGACACTCGGAGCTCCCTGTCTAGACGAGGTTTCTTTGCAAAGCTCATCGATATTTGATCAGAGAAATGACGATGAAAATATGCTGTAAGTTAGAAGACCCGCTGAACATCCGGTTAAGAGTTGCCAATTAGCAATAACGTTGGCAGTTTGGTATCGAAAATCTGGTATGCAAAGAAGCATAACAGGGAGAGAAACAGAAAGAGAGATCTGAATAAATCAGGAGTGGTATTCGTGTAATCTTGCTTGAACAATATAACAGAAAAAATGTGACTTGTCAGTAATTTCCCTTCAGACTTAAATTAAGCATCTGGCATCAATCAAGCTTCAGAAAGAGTTCCATTGGGTACGTCAGGTTCTTCAACACTTTGATCATCGGTCAGGCCTTCCCTTTTGATATCCGCAACGCCAAATAGAAAGTAATCGTTCATTCATTTACTTTGGACTCGGCTGGTTCCTTAATTTACTGCGTATGAAGTTGGAGTCAAAGTGCATAGGGCATTCGAAAATCTGTAATATATTACAAAAAAAGCAAAGAATTTATTCATTCTATTTCAAATGATTTAGAGCAGGTAATTAATTTTCATGACGTCTATAATCAGTGAGTTATTTGTAGTTTTCTGTAAAAGAAAACTATTGTGAAGGCTTTGTCTGTCCGTCCGCACTTTATTCTGTCCGCAATTTTTTCTGTCCTCACTTTTTCTGTCCGTCCTCAGATCTTAAAAACTACTGAGGCTGCAAATTGGTATGTTGATCATCCACCCTCCAGTCATCAAACATTCCAGTTGCAGGCCCTATCTAGCCTCAATAGTTGTTATTTTACTTAAGGTTAAAGTTAGCCATAATAGTGCTTCTGGCAACGATATAGGATAGCCACCACCGGGCCTTGGTTAAAGTTTCATGGGCCGCGGTTCTTACAGCATTATACCGAGACCACCGACAGATAGATCTGTTTTCGGTGGCTTTGATTATACGCTGTAGCGGCTGTGTAGAAAACTCGACTGCGCCGAAGATCATTTTTTACTTATTCAATAAGCAGATGATTTAAGGGCATGAGACTCAAACAAAAACTCCATCCAACCAATAGATAAATAAGATGGATGATTGATAAACTTAAACTAAGGCCGCATTATATAATCACTGAAGCAGTTTTTAGCAAAATTATAAATTTTGAGCGTTCAAATGTTCGTGATAAGTGAGCCTCTGGAGAAATCGGATATTCAATACCCTGGTACACTGAACTTCTCGAGGTATACTGAAAGCAATAAATGCTGCCAAGAAACGTTAGGTTACCAGTAAAAGCGAATCTTGCTGGACAAGAATTTTAATTTTTTTAGTTATTATTATTATTATATTATTATTATTATTACTATTATTATTATTATTATTATTATTATTATTATTATTATTATTATTATTATTATTATTATTATTATTATTATTATTATTTCAGTAGATGGAACCTAGTCACATGGAACAAGCACACCAAAGGGTCCATTGACTTGAAATTCTTCAAGCTTCCAAAGAATGTTGGTTTCCACCTTCCACTGCAGACCCCACACTGCAGCAGTAACTGACCATAATACAGAGCCAGTGAAATTTCATCTCCCTGGGGCAGATGCTAACCCGCGACATCTGAGTGGCATGTCACGACACTAACCACTATACCAGCGGACCAGTTTTTGGGAATTGGTGCTGCAGTGGCGTAAGCTTCAATTTGGGACTTCCAGTCCCATTGTTTTTCAAATCTCGACATCCTGTCTCCCAATTTGTCCAAGTCCTTCTTCTCAGATTAATCCTCAGTCGGGGTCGCTGTTTATAATGAGCTTTTTCCAGGTATTTCTGTCTTGTGTCCCACTCTCGTCTATTCCTTCGTCTCTCATGCTTCAAATGCAGTCTCTCCATGTTCTTCTAGGCCTTCCTCTCCTCAGTGCACCTGGCACCTCCATTTTCACGAATTTCCCGGATGAATGTTCTTATCAGGTGACCAGACCATCTCAGTATTGGCTCATAAGCTTTCTTTGACATTTCAATGAATTTATCAAATCCGTGATGTGGTCATTTCTTTTTCTGTCTCTTCTCGTGACTCCACTCATATCTTCCTTATCTATGCCAAGTCTAGCTTATTTTAAGGTTAAAGTATGAATTAAAATTATATGAAATACAAAGGTACACAAACAATAATAGCAGACCTCAACACCGAACTGTAAAAATGGATATATATAATACAAGTGAAAAGTGCGCCAAAGTTTCTTCGGCGCAATCGAATTTTCTGTACAGCAGCGACCCACGAAACCCAGCCACGGTCCGGTGAGGCCTCAGCCACGGCCCATGAAACTTTCAGCCACGGCCAGATGGTGGCATGTATTGTTCGCACCTACAATGGTGCCAGACGCACGATCATGGCTAGCTTTAGCCTTAAATAAAAAAAAACTACTGAGGAGGCTAGAGGGCTGAAATTTGGTATGTTTGATGATTCGAGGGTGGATAATCAACATACTAATTTGCAGCCCCCTAGCCTCAGTAGTTTTTAAGATCTGAGGGAAGACAGAAAAAGTGCGGACGGACAGACAAATAGCCATCAAACTATTTTTTTTTTTTTTTACAGAAAACTTAAACGGAGAAACGAGATGCTCATTCCTGAGTGAATCCTAATAACAGAACCAGGTTCTATTCACGAACAGATAATAGGGAGGCAATTCCGTCCAATTAAGGCTATCGGTAATGGGTGAAAAGACGATTTATAACAAAGAGAACTTGGTCATTGTCAATCTTCCGTCAAACTCTAATTCATGCTATGAGGAAAGCAGAGGTAATCGAAGTATGTTAGTTTTCTGTAGAAGGCAACCTGTGAGATGGCTATTTGTCTGTCCATCCTGCCTCAGATCTTAAAAACTACTGATGCTAGAGGGCTGCAAATTGGTATGTTGATCATCCATCCTCCAATCATCAAACATACCAAATTGCAGCCCTCTAGCCTCAGTAGTTTTTTTTTTATTTAAGGTTAAAGTTTGCCGTGGATCGTGCGTCTGGCAGCACTTTTCGGAGGTGTCGCTGACTCACTTTCAGTTGACCGTATCTGGGGAGCAGCTGAGCGCTGTCCGGTCGTAGCTGAGAGTTTCATGCGGCATTATACGCTGTACAGAAAACTCGATTGCGATGAAGAAACTCCCATAAGCTGCCATCTTTAAAGAGGCGGTTCTGTTGCTTTATTTTAGATGATGCATCATTCTTCTGACGTTAAAATAGTCATTCTATTTGGTTCTTTTAGTGTGTAAGAACCCATTCATCGCTTATATTTTTACATAAGGTCAATGACCATAGAATATGAAGAGAGAGAGAGAGAGAGAGAGAGAGAGAGAGAGAGAGAGAGAGAGAGAGAGAGAGAGAGAGAGAGAGAGAAATTTATAATTCTTGTGTAAGATTTCATACAATGGTGGATAAGCGTGATCTACGATAAATCATCCCAACAACCCCAGATGAGAGAGAGAGAGAGAGAGAGAGAGAGAATTTCTAATTCTTGTGTAAGATTTTCATACAATACTGGATTAGCTTGATCTACGGTAAATCATTCAAACAACCTCAGATGAGAGAGAGAGAGAGAGAGAGAGAGAGAGAGAGAGAGAGAGAGAGAGAGATAAAATTGACTCCTAAAGTATTCTGCTAAAAACAAGAAGTTCAAGACCGAAGCGAAACTAAAACTCGATGATATAAAGAAAGATTTTCCACAAAAACCAGATCTGCTACACACTCCGCCTAGGCAATCTGAGCATCCCCGCTCTTCATCACACTCGAGACTAGAAATCTAGAACTTTTCATCTAGTCCTGAAGTGCTTTAGAGAGGAGAAATCTGGAGCAACTTTTGCCTTGCAAGAAGTCGCGTTTGTGTCTGTGGGAGGTTGTAAATTGAGAGGAATTGTCCCGAGTTTTCAATGTCAAAGTTGTAAAAACTGTTTCAGCCGCGAGATGGGTTGTAAAGAGGAACGTACTAAGATTATTTTGAGAATAAGGAATGTTATCGACTCAAAAAATGTATATTTATGTATTAAGTTTATGAGAAAATCTGCAGTTTTTTAGTTTTATGTAAAAGAGATCTGTGCGTCCTCACTTTTTCTGTCCGCCCTCAGATCTTAGAAACTACTGAAGCTAGAGGGCTGCAAACTGGTATGTTGATCACCCTACCTCCAACCATCAAACATACCAAATTTCAGCCCTCTAGCCTCCTCAGTAGTTTTTATTTTATTTAAAGTTAAGGTTAGCCATAATCGTGCTTCAGGCAACGATACAGGATAGGCCACCACCGGGCCGTGGTTAAAGTTTCATGGGCCGCGGCTCATACAGCATTATACCCAGACCACCGAAAGATAGATCTATTTTCTGTGACCTTGATTATACGCTGTACCGGCTGTGCAGAAAACTAGATTGCGCCGAAGAAACTTCAGCGCATTTTTTACTTGTTTTTTATATACAACTCCTTACGACGCAGAGGGCCTCTGTGAAGTTCTGCCACTCATGGCTTTCTCGTGCTTTTCCTTCCACGGATTTCCACACATCTCCAGCCTCCCTTCTCATAGTACTAATCCAAGTAGGTTTAGGTCTCCTAATTCTTCCAGGCGAACGACATGTCTAAGCCATCTCTATATTCCTTTCATCATTATCTCATCATCTACATATGGAACTTCCATAACTTTCTTTATGGTATAATTTCTCACTATTCTTCTCATAGCTCTATGTACAGGTTATGAAATTAACTTTACTCCAAAAAGGTTATCAAATATGAGAAACAGTCTGGAGAGCAATGCATCAGTGTAATGGAAAGCATAAGGAAGGCTACGTGATAGAAAAAAAATGATTTTACCAAGTCATGGATGTGCAAATTACTGAAACGAGCTGTGAAAGTTATAGAACAACAGAATAAACATAAAAGAGCTTTCATTGAAAGGCTATAAAAGGTATCTGAATGTAGGAAAATTTATAAGAAAGAGAAATCTTTGTTTTACTATGTTAAAGTTACGGAAATTGTTAACAGTGCTATTTTAAGGTCAAGTTAAAGCTAAAGTCCTCCAAGGCCTCTGTAGGCTCACAGGGCAGGTGCTGATCTCTTGTTTCTTAGGCCGACAGCCAGTGGGGTACAGGTCCCAATGCCTATGGCACGTGGCCAGTGTGTCGCTAGGCCCACTTTAAGGTTACCAAGATAAACATTTCAAAGGTCATATGGAGGGAAAGATCTAGCACACTTCTACACTGAGGCTTGACTACTGTCTCTGTATAGGAAAGCTTATCTAATCAGATATCCATCTTACAGATTTCTTTTATGAATGTTATAAACCCGTTCCTAATCAAAATGAGATTGCGAAGAAAGAATAGATTCACGGTTATATGAACCCCGCATAGTTTATAAAATAGGCAACATTTGAAATTTCCGAGAAAATTTTAGAAATTACATTTCATACGACTGGACGTCATAATATATTATACTTCAAGATGAAGAATTATGTTCATCTTCAGTAAGTGCCACAAAAAAGATAACATTAATGTTTTTTACTTCACCATTTTCATAGTTTGACTGAAGACCTCAGGACTATATTAAACAGAAGAGAGGGGTTAAACTTGATGTTAATAAACCTCCTTTGCTAAATACAAAGCGCTTCTGTTGCTTGAAGCAAATCTTAGATACGCGGTGCAAGAGACAATTGGACGCAATAAGAACCCAAAGCAAATATGGTAATTGTATGAGTTATTAAGATGAAAACACAGGACATTTTCTGTATTAGGATAAAAAATATTATCTTTGCGTCTTTATTACATTGAAATAAATATGCATACCATTTTGCATCAAGATAATGAAGGCTAGTTGAACTAGTAAACTAATGCGCCGAAGTTTCTTCGGCGCAATCTAGTTTTCTGTACAGCCGCTACAGTGCATAATCAAGGTCACCGAAAATATATCTATCTTTCGGTGATCTCGGTATAATGTTGTATGAGCCGCGGCCCATCAAACTTTACCCACGACCCGGTAGTGGCCTAGCCTATACCGTTGTCAGAAGCACGATTATGACAAAATTTAACCTTAAATGAAATAAAAACTACTGAGGCTAGAGGGCTGCAATTTGGTATGTTTGATGATTGGAGGGTGGATGATCAACGTACCAATTTGCAACTCTCTAGTCTCAGTAGTTTTTAAGATCTGAGGACGGACAGACAAAGCCGACACAATAGTTTTCTTTTACAGAAAACTAAAAAATCAAAGATAATATTACAGTTTGCATCTCTCGCGAATGCATAATTCATAATTACTCTTATTACCAAGCAGTTTTGGCCCGCGGGCCATGTAGGAAACCCAAATCGGCGCTTAAAAAGTATATTATTATAACCATAACTTTATGGGAATTACAGCGACATCTTACTTTTGCATTCTGAAACTATGGTTTAAGGGGAGTTTACAAAGCATACAGACATACGGATATTCGTTTTATATAGAATATAGATTAACTTTGATTTTAGCAAAAGTCCATTAAGTAAGTCTGTATCCCCTTATTTAATAATAATAATAATCCACAATTATATAGTCAACTATATTATTATGTAAAATAAACAAGCTTGTTTGTTTATTTTACAAGTAATATAGTTTATTATTATATAATTGTGGATTTTTATTACACAGATTGTTTTTCACGGGAGTGTGAATTTCTCAGCAGCAATAATAATAATAATAATAATAATAATAATAATAATAATAATAATAATAATAATAATAATAATAATAATAATAATAATAATAATAATAATAATAATAATAATAATAATAATAATAATAATAATAATAATATAGGTTTCAGAGGTCATCAAAGTCAAGTCATTATCGGCATATTCATATCTTTTTCATCTTTTCCGCTATTAGTAATTTAGCTTTACTTCTGTATTCTTCCTTTATTATCAAAATCATTTGTTCGTATATCCTTGTGTTTATTAATTCAATACTTGACCGAATGCAAAATTAGATATGACTGTATTGATAACATGAAGATATAACTAAGAAATTTATGAACTTATTTTTACAAGATACTAGAATAAATATCTTGTAAAAATAAGTATCTTGTAGTTAATTCTACACTTTGTCTACACAGTCATATCTCATTTTGCAGTCAATAAATATAATGGCTATATCTACATATTATCTACACAGTCATATCTAATTTTGCAGTCAATAGATATATTAGCTACTTCTACATATTATCTACAAAGTCATATCTAATTTTGCAGTCAATAAATATATTAGCTATTTCTATATATTATCTATACAGTCATATCTAATTTTGCAGACATTGTTTACAATGTACACAACCTGTTGCTTCATAAAGGTTCCTATTAGAGGTCTGAGTTATAGCTTGAACCTTGAGAAGAAGCACAAAGTGATGCAACTCACTGCATGCTTGGAACAGAAAATAGAGAAAAAACTTAATTTGTGGTTTTGTCATTTTGGCTTTGAAGAGTTTCTGACTGTGGTAGTGCGGTTGTGTTGTGTGTTGTGCGTATGTATGTATGTATGTATGTATAAATGTATGCATGCATATATATATACACACACGTATGTATATATATGTCTGTATGTATGTATGTATATATGTGTGTATATATATACTATATATATATATATATATATATATATATATATATATATATATATATATATATATATATATATATATATTACTGTATTTCCAGTTTCTTCAGTGCAATCGAGTTTTCTGTACAGTTTTCAAGGCTACCGAAAATAAATCTATCTTTCGGTATAGCTGTATGAGTCGAGGCCCATGAAACTTTAACCACGGACCGGTGGTGGCTTGTCCTATAGCGTTGCCAGACACACGATCGTGGGTAATTTTAACCTTAAATAAATAAAATCTACTGAGGCTAGAGAGCTGCAATTTGATGAAGCGAGGGTGGATGATCAGCACACCAATTTGCAGCCCTCTGGCCTCAGTAGTTTTTAAGATCTGAGGGCGGACAGGAAAAATGGGAACAGACGGACAAATAGCCATCTCAACAGTTTTCGTTAACAGGAAACTAAAACCAATGGAAATGAATATAAATGTTGATTCTTTGTTAAAATACTGAATAAGTTAGCTCTCTCTCTCTCTCTCTTTCTCATTTCTCACTGTAGGCCTCTCTCTCTCTCTCTCTCTCCCTCTCTCTCTCTCTCTCTCTCTCTCTCTCTCTCTCTCTCTCTCTCTCTCTCTCTCTCTTCTACTATTCCCATTCTTTTTCCGTCTGCCAGCTTGGTTCTTTCCACTTCCATCTGTTTTCCGTCTCAATGTCACCTCGTACCTTTCCGTTTGGTTCTTTGCCTATCTACTATATATGCCCGAATTTCTCTGTCTCTCTCTCTCTCTCTCTCTCTCTCTCTCTCTCTCTCTCTCTCTCTGAGTAAGTGATCCTTTTTGCATTACATTATATTATATTAACTGCCGTTTATTTACCAATGCGGATACACAAGCAGCTTGTCGAAAATAGACAGTTGCTT
>NC_089773.1:2822500-2837500 GCF_040412425.1 Macrobrachium rosenbergii
TATATCCAATATATCACCACTTAGCGCTTAATCCTATCAAGTTATGAGTAGATATCTCTCCCTTTTAAACTTTGCCTAGGAAGTCATGCCAATATATCTCCCCATTTCAAGTTTTCCCCCCAGACATTTATCCCTAAGATATCTCTACCTTTAAAGCTTTTAGCTAGAAATTTATGCCTAGGATATCCCTATATTTTAAACTTTTCAACAAAAATTTATGTTTAAGACATCTCTACCTTTAAAGTTTTCCACAGAAATTTATGTCTAAGACATCTCTACCTTTAAAGTTTTCCACAAAAATTTATGTCTAAGACAACTCTGCCTTTAAAGTTTTCCACAGACATTTATGTCTAAGACATCCCTACCTTTAAAGTTTTCTCTAGAAATTTATGACTAAGATATCTCTCTATCTTTCAAGCTTTTCCCCAGAAATTTGTGCCTGAGAGATCTCTACCTTTAAAGCCTTTCCACAGAAATCTATTCCTTAGATATTTGTACTTTCAAAGCTTTTCCCCAGAAATTTGTTCATAAGATATCTCTACCTTTAAAGTTTTTATCCAGAAATTTATGCCAAAGAGGTCGCTACCTTTAAAACTTTTCCCCAGAAATTTATGCCAAAGATATAACTACCTTTAAAGCGACAGAAATCTATTCCTTAGATATTTTTACCTTTATAGCTTTTCCCCAGAAATTTATATCAAAGATACCCTCACCTTCAAAGCTTTTCCCTAGAAATTTGTATATGACATATCTTTGACTTTAAAGCTTTTATCCAGAAATTTATGCCAAAGAGGTCGCTACTTGTAAAGCTTTTCCCCAGAAATCTATGCCAAAACCTTTCAATGTTTTACCCGGATATTAATGCCAACTTATTTCCCCATTAAAATCTTCGATCTAGAAAATTATGCCAAATACATCTCCCACTTTAGTGTTTCGACTCAGAAAGTAATGCCAATATTTCTCCCCCCTACCCTTTAAAGCTTCAACCCAGAAAGTTAAGCCCATTATATCTTACCTTTTCAAGCTTTGGCCCAGAAATTTATGTCCAGTACATCCTGTTTAACGCTTTCTTTAATAAAATCATGGTTAATATCTATCATCATTTAATTCTTTCCCAGGAAGTTTTGTAGTATTTAGTTTTCTAAAAAACAAAAAACTTAATCTTTACCTGATCTATCAATTGTCGAATTCCAACAGAAATCAATATAGCTTGCAGACCACATTCTCTCACTGCAAGGTAAAGTAACGCTTTTCCCTTTTACGCATAGTCCATCTCTCAGTCAGTGATCCTAGGCAACACAGGGTCTGGACATATTTGGACGTGATCACCAGTAGATGCCAAACAAACTTGGTGTACGAGAAAGCTAGCAGTAAGTTGCGACTGATATCAACAAGTAACAAATTCGCCGAAGTTTCTTCGGCGTAATCGAGTTTTCTGTAAAGCGTAGAATTCTGTTTGAGCCGCAGCCCATGTAGCTTTCAGCCACGGCCCGGTGGTGGCCTGTCATATAGCGTTGCCAGAAGCACGATCATGGGTAATTTTAACCTTCAATAAAATAAAAACTTCCGAGGCCAGAGGGCTGTAATTTGGCGTCTTCGATGATTGAAGGGTGGATGATCAACTCACCAACTTGCAGCCCTCTAGCCTGAGTAGTTTTTAAGATCTGAGGGCGGACAGAAAAAGTGCGGACGGACAGACAAATAGCCATCTCAATAGTTTTCTTTTGCAGAAAACTAAAACTTGCATATGGAATAGTTAAAAACACCGAATAGAATACATTTTTTTGTGCTTACGCAAATTTCCCTTTCTTAATCACCATGTCACCTGTCTTGCTTTCTCAGCCGAATTCTGCAAGTCACCAGAGGCAAAGTCTTACCCAGGAAGAATTATTCATGAAGTCAGGAAGTCACATGAATATCATAAATATGAGCGAAATTTAATCATTTATAATAAGTCCACAGAGGGCGGGGAATGGTAGTTATGCTCATATAATATGGAATTGCAGGAACACCAGAAATGAGGTTTCCTGACATCTTGAACTTCATGTGCACGTATGAGTACATACACACACGCATACATGTACAAGCACACACAGGTGTGTAGCTGTATGAAACAGCCATGAAACTATGGAGGTTGCTGCAAAGAAAAGCCCTTCTTGATCGAGTGTTAGAAGGTCAATATATTTGACGATTCACATGTTTTTCTTTGGAGGCATCCTTTATCTGAAGTACGATACACACACATTACACTGGCTCACGCATATACCTACACACTCACAGACACACACTGATATATATATATATATATATATATATATATATATATATATATATATATATATATATATATATATATATATATATATATATATTCTCTTGTTTTACACACACGAATGTGAATAGACACTACGTATATACCCAAGGTTGCTGGAGGCCATTGATTTAAAATATTCCTCTTTGACTCCATTTCCGCAGGAAACTTAATGGAAAGAGGAACCAGTGCAAGAAGGATATAAAAAAATGCCATAGGTAACTTTCCTCCAACCACAGGTGCGTTTTCCTTAACCGCGAAAAGATCAGGCCTGCGTCGAGCCCGAAACTTTCTAATGTGTAGATTCCCTTCCCATGTCTACCTACCTACCTACCGCCTTAACCCTTTAGCGGACGTCCTAGACGAGTTCCTCCTGTTTTTTGTTGCTTTTGAGGCTCTTTGCTGTCTTTCTCCGACATTTTTGGGTTGATTAAAGCTTTCCAATTGATGGTAGACTCGAATATGTAATGAGAGGATCATTGCTAATCTCTGAAAGCAATTGCAAGATTAGTTTAATGACACGTCCGTGCGCGCGCAATTCCTTTACCCGCCAAGTCGTTTGGTAATCATCCGAGACTCAGCCATTGGCCAACGTTAACTCCGCTGTAAGGAGTCTCTCCCGCGTCTCGGACTACACTCCCCTTCTTCCCCCACTCCCCAAGAGACCCAGTTTTCTTGCAGCGCGAGAAGGTGCCTCCAGAAGGGTCCCGACTGTCGAGGTGGTAGGTCGGAGTGTCTGCGTTGTGGACTCATGTGTCGGGGGGAGCCGAGCGTCAAAAGTCTTTACCAGTATCTCGTCAAAATGGAACTGGAGGCGGTGATCGAATAGCGCCCAGCTATTTTTGGATCTATGCATTTACCCTGGAGGGATTTATATTCTGGAGTTTTGTGCCCATAAATAGATAGAAATATATATATATAAGTAAAGAAATTAAAGTGACGTGCCTGGATACTTTCGAAGTGATACATTGTTCAGTGCCTGGAATAAAACTAGTTGAGTGAATGCCATCATGTTTCTGAATTGTAGAACTTTGGTGCCACTTTTCTTGCTCGTTCTCGTGGCATATGCTTCTCTGTCCGAGGGTGAGTACGAATCCATTGACCTTCTGAGTATTAACCTTTAACAGAAACAGCAAAAAATAATAGATACAGGTTAACATCAATCTCTCAATCTTTCTCGACTTTTGTAAGCATTGTTCTTGACTTACTCTTTTCAGGTTCGTAGTCCCTCTTGATTTTTATGCCAGTTTTCACCTTTAAACTAATACTAACACAGATTAGAACAGGATTAGAACTTTAATGAAATAAGTGTTTGTGAAAAGTAAGGTAACTTTTGCTATTTACATACTCCTCGTAATAGCTGAAAGGAAACTAAATAATAAAACTTGCCAGAAAAACTTAATGAGTTTGTTCCCCAAGAGTAACCATTTTCCATACAGATAAACCGAGCCCCTTCGTTTGATCATCTATAAAGTTTTGTGCCGTTTATATCGACAGATGGATAAAAAGTAAAATGACTTCGATAGAAATAAAAATGAGTAAGAAATTTAGAGATTTCAACGTCCAGTTAAGAAGCAATCTTTCATAATAGAAATATCAGTGAAACCAACATCAAATCAATTCTTTATGTTTAATGGTTCTACTTGTGAGGAATATGTAATTATTATTATTATTATTATTATTATTATTATTATTATTATTATTATTATTATTATTATTATTATTATTATTATTCCAAAAGAGCAAAAGTTTCTTGATGACAACTTGCAACGCCATAAAGCAAGCTTACGAAATACAAAATGTCCATATGTGAATGAACAGAAAGAAAAAATAACAAATAAATATAGACCAACGAATAGATAGATATATCTATATATACACATAAAGAGCAATATAAATAAAAAGAAACCAATATATAAATTCAATAAATACTTAATAAAGACAAGAGTGAAACTCGTGTATAGCAAAAAATCTGGGAGATTTCAACGTCTCAGTAGAAAGCAATCTTCCACTCAGTGCCCGAGTGGCCCAAAGCCGTTGGCACTGCGGGTCTGGTCGACTCTCACTCGCCATGCCCGCCCTGTCTCGACCTATTTTAGACCTCCCTCACTTTTATCTCCCTCGGCCTCCATTTCTCTCTTCCTTTTACTTCGCTAATCGTCGTTAGTTTTACGTTTCTTTTTCACATTTTTCTTCTTCTCGATGTTCCTTTTCCATGTAAGCGTGTGCACATGATACTGGTAATTATATTGGTAACTGTAGATTCTCTTTCCGCTCAACCGTACATTCTCCCTCCATTAGTTGGTCAATCATTTTTGAAAATGATCTTTACTAGTTTTCTTATACACCATAAGTGCAGTAAATAAGAAATGACGGGAAAATAAAATTAAACACCACGGTAACTGGGACGAGCAACCCATAGCTAGCCCAGGAATGAAGCCAAGGAAGAAAGAAAGACGTTAGAAGAATTGGTTCTTCAACGTCAAGCCCCAATCCCTGGCTCCTGAGGGAAGCTATAGACCCTCCTTTTAATGTAAGAATGACAATAAGTGTTGGAAGAGCGCAAGTAAGAAGAAGGTTCAAACATTATGGAAGAAAAGTCTGGCCTTAAGCCTGAGAGAGAAGGGATATCCCGCCGTGTGAAGGAAGGATGGTTATGAAGATGGATGAAAACGTTGGAAGAAAGAGCTTACGAGAAATATTAAGCTTAAACACTAAACGAAGCTTGAAAATAGGGAACACGTACGCCGAGACTTCCATAGCTTGTCGGTTAAGAGAAAGATACAATCGCCAGATGGCGATGTGGAAGAGAGTATTTCTCTTCTTAAAAACCGTGCACGATATCAACTTTCGTTGTTTCAGTTAAGAAATGATACAGAAGAACGTAAGACCAGACACTCCCATCACGTAAGAATGATTTGCACATTTGCTTGTAACTCCTTTGTTCTTTTTAAGCGCCTTTTGATCGTTTATTCTTAATATTTACAGTTGAATTCTTTATATTATTTATATTATTATCTTTATTATTATTATTAATGAACAATTATAAGAAAATATTTACTTGTTCAGATTTGTACCGAACAGAATGTCCTGTTAGGGAAAGAAAATTAGAACAATGAAGATTATGGCAAAATATTAGTTAAAACAAAAATAGTCAACGCTAGTTAAGTGCTAAGCAGACACAGGCATATACATACATTATATATAATATATACAATGTGTGTATATGCCTTATATATCTATATATATGTATATATAATATATATATATATATATATATATATATATACACAGTATATATATATATATATATATATATATATATATATATATATATATATATATATATATATATATATATATATATATATATATATATACACACACACACACACACACATATATATATATATATATATATATATATATATATATATATATATATATATATATATATATATATATATATATATATATATATTAGCCAGAGTGCCTTCCTTTACATTGGTATGTCCTTTTCAAAACATGAAATCAAACATCTTTACCTTATTCAGTATTAGGTTCTTTCAGTATCTTTATTCTATGATAAATCATAATCTCTTCAACTATCTTCAGAGTCCACTTTTAAAATTTGCGTTGCAGTCTCTCTCTTCCTTTTTCAGTCGTGAATCTTTCGACTATCTTCATCATTTGCTTTCAACATGGAAATGTACAACCTCTTGTGTTATTCGTCCATAGTTCATTCGCTATCTTTTATAGACTCTTTCATTATTTTTTTTCCATTGCCAGTTCAGAATTTCTTTCAATATCCTCGATATTTATTTTTAAAATAAAAGCTCGAACCACTTCCTTCTCCTCGACGTAGCAGGTTTAAAAAAATTGTATTTGATATATACCTTCAAAACAGTAAAAAGCTAAGATTTTCCAATGATATCTGTAATTGCCTCTAAAGTTCACTTTCAAAATATGAAAATGAAGAAAATACCTTTCACGTGAACATAATTTCTTTTCTATAATTAATGTAAACTTTCAAAACAATGAAATGAAAAAACTTTCTTCTATGTGTCATGATAATTTCTTCAGCTATTTTGAACATTTACTTTCATAAAATGAAAATTGAATACGTAACTTTTTATAAAATCACAGCTTATTCATTATATTTCACCAAACGTGAAGATCAACCTCGATTTCTTTCCTACAGAATCATAATTCTTCCAGCTACTTTTAACATTCACTCTCAAAATATGAAAATGGATCATTAACTTTTCTATTAAGACCACCATATCTTCAGCCATGTTTAATCTCTGCTTTTAAAACGGGAAAATCAAATTTTTCTATTCTTCCTTCACGCGATGCACACATTCACACAACGGACACACACACACACATACACACGCACAAACACACACACACACTCACACACACGTAAGACTTCAAGCTGCACAGCAGAGTCAAGAGTTCCTCAATGGAATTAGAGGCAGTGTGAAGGAGGAATTTAGGCTACATAATCACGCCATCTGCTGTGACTTCTGGTTGAAGGAAAAAAAGATGAAGAAGAAAAAACCTTTCCGCTTGTGCTCGATTCGAGAAAGGAGTTTTTTTTTTGTCGCACTGCTGTATTTTGTACTATTTTTCTTCTCTCGTTGCATTCCTCGCCTCTCTCTCTCTCTCTCTCTCTCTCTCTCTCTCTCTATCTCTCTCTCTCTCTCTCTCTCTCTCTCTCTCTCTCTCTCTGTACTAACGTATGTTAAACTGATCTGTTTTTAGGTGCAAGTCGATGGCCAGTAATAGATCTCTCTCTCTCTCTCTCTCTGTCTGTCTGTCTGTCTCTCTCTCTCACGGTGTTATGTGAGCTAATTTGATCTGCTTTCTCACTCTTTCTCTTTTTTGTGTGTTTTTTTTTTTAGAAATGAAGTCATCGGGAACTTTTAAAACATGGTGTAATCAATACCTTTAATAAAATCGCTGTTTTCTTCTTTAGAAACTTAAAATACTTGATAAAAACTAGGGGGGGGGGGAAGAGAGAGAGAGAGAGAGAGAGAGAGAGAGAGAGAGAGAGAGAGAGAGAGAGAGAGAGGGAGATCTGTTTAAAATAATATCAGTGATTATACAATTCGAAACTACCGATAAGAATTATTTAAAAAAAAAATAGTTATCAGGAAGACATTACATTATGTACCATGAAAATCAACTTCCTGATCAAATCGAAAGCATGACATATTATAAAAACTGTTCGTGTGGCATAGATGAAACGGTCAATAGATTTACAACACGAATTTTATGATAACGGAAATCTTGTGTTATAATTTGAATTTCCAGAAGCCCTTGTCCAGAGGAGATTGAGCGGCCGGTAGGTGTAAAAACGCGTCTCTTGAAATGCTAGGGACTTTTTAATGATACCTTAAATGTCCACGAACGTTATATACATTATAATGTGTTCACGGTAATTTTTGTTATGTATAAATCCGATTTCAATCCAAAGTTATTCGCTATCAAATCAGGTATTTGGACAGGAATAAATTATTATTTTAACTGTGTACCAATGCCTTCAATATCATTACATCACAAAAAACATAATAGAGGGCTGCAGGTATTTTGGTAGGAATAAATTATTATCTTAATTGTATACCAGTGCCTTCAATATTATTATATTACCAGAAATATAATAGAGGGAATCACGTACCATGCCAACCATATGGACATTAAGTATCACACCGGGGCTCGGAATAAGGTACCTTCATTCTGCATACCTATATAGGGGCCACTAGGTAAGAGAGGTTGGCCCCGGACGCATTTTCCCAAGATGTAACCGAGTATTGGGACCTTTCCCTGAAATAAGCAGGACGCCATATCTTAAAAACTAAACATAGAATTTTCTTGAAAATTATCTCATTATGTTTCCCACACACAAATTACTTAGGGGTACTAGTCTAATCTACCCTATCCCAACCTAACCTAACCAACATAACTGAACCTAACCTAACCTAGGGGCATGGCAAAAAAACCGGGACTGATGCAATACTAGCATACATCTCGGGAATTTGCGCCCCGGACTGGACGCCGGAAAGAAGAAACGTGAACCTATTACCCACAGAAAAAATGCATTGCGTAATATAGTAAAAAATGTTTTTTTATCTATTGTCTAAATGTCATTGATTTTTATTTAATCATATTGGAGTGTGTTTTCGCATCTCATTTAATAATGCTTACGGAAATTTGATACTATCTTTATTAACCAAGTGTCTTTGGCACTCATTTGCTTATGGAGCAATCTTGATTTTCTTGACTATCCTATGATGACTATCTTATGACGCACTTCATAATGAAATATCTGGAAAATATCTTTATCCCTGACAGTATCTTGATTATCTTTGCCTCAGTAACTCATTTCTTTTTTGAAAAATGATCTCATTTGTTTTACCTTATTTTTTCGTTCCCATCATGAAGCCCTCGTTTTGCGGAATAGCTTTATCTTGATTATCTTAGGCCCCGCAACTCATGAACTATCTTGGCGGTGTCCAGACCGAGGTATTTCTTGAAGGACACCAGGCATCCTGTGACCTTTTGGAGCGAATTATATGTAACCTTTGGAATAAGAGGAGAATATCCTTCAGCACACTAGTTGAAGGAGTATATATATATATATATATATATATATATATATATATATATATATATATATATATATATATATATATATATATATATATATATATATATATATATATATATATTATTCATCTCAACACCTTCCTTTAAGAAGGATGTCTTGAGAAATTGCTATCCTTCCGGGCATTAACAATGTTGGAATAGGGTTGCTAACCCCACGCCTTGTCCTACGGATGTTCAGAATGAATATGCGCATTCGAGTCGGCATACCTACCGTAGGCCTTGAATTCGGGGCGTGTCTTGCCCGTCTCGGTGATTTAATTACAGTCTCAGTCGTATTTTGAGTGGTAAGTAAAGCAGAAATTTCTAGGGTCATGAAAAGATTTACTCATGTTTTCCTAACTCATTCGTACCTTGAATTAATATGCTCTGCAATATTAGTTTTGGTTTCAACAAGATCATATCATTATATTTACTTTGCAGTCATTCGTGTGCTCAGTTAGCTGGGTCTGATTTTTTTGTTTGTTTATCTACCGGTTTTGATGGAATACTTGACTTTTGAATACATCGTAATTCATTCCTATAAACTTTGTTTTTTTTCAGCTTTGAATAAAACTTCTCACTGTATATTTTAAGTTCCTTCGTATTTTGGTCTTGCAAATTCCACACTTTTTTCTCAGCTATTTAAACATTCCCTCTTTTCCCAATGACAATTCTGATCAATATACTTCCTCTAATCTCATTAGAAGGTATCTCTGGCGAAATTCCCCGTCTCTCTAGACATTTTTTTCTTGGGCAGCGCCTGGTATGCCCAGCCAGGACACAGGGCATCCAAGGGAACGAGCGAGTATTTAATAGGCATCTCATGAAATCGAGAATCAAGGCAATCGTTGCCATTTGCCTGACGTTCAACCTTCACTTATGATCTTTATAGTTGCTTCGTTACTTGTAAGACTTGGTCTGTTGGTTTTCCTTGAATGAGGTTGCCTTTGGTGTCTCTCTCTTTTTTGTCGTTTGAAAAGATCTACAGATTATGATAATGTTTGATGCCTGACGTGGTTTCTGTAATTCGTGATTTCTTGGTATCATTTTCAGTCGTCTATCCTTTACTCTTTCTATTCGATTAAAAAAATTCCCTTTTCATATGTTTATATTCGTCTTTACTATACTTCGGCCCTTTTATCGTTTAAGTCACCTTTCAGTTCAATACGTCAAGTATTTTTATTGATAAAAAGTGTTTTCATTCAATTATCTGCTAATATTTCTTCATAGTGCATCTTCGCACGTGCTATTAGAGCTGTCTTTAGGTCAGCTAGACGGAAAGTTTTAGAGGTTCTTTTGCTGCTGAGGGATTCTGGTTGACCTGATGCTTCTTAGATAGAAAGTGACTGACTGGTACTTGTTGATCTTTGCTAAACAGATGTAAATTTGCACAACTGCTCTTGTTGTCATAAAGCTAACTTAGTGTGGCAAACTTGTTTGAGCATTCTTGTTGTTCTTTAGTAACTAGATGGATACTTACAAGAAGACTCTAGCCTTTATGCTAACGAGAAGGACACTTATAAAGAGACTTGTTGTCCTTATGGTGACTAGATGGAACCTTGTAAACAGACTCGCTGCCCTTTTGGTAAATGGATGGAGGGTATTAGACGGAAATTTACAGAGGAACTCATATTGTTAATAGGCTCATAAAACGGAGATTCATAAAGAGAATCTTGTTGTCCTGCAGCGAACCAGACAAAATGGAGATTCATCAAGAGAATCTTGTTGTCCAATGAATTCAGTCCCTTCTTAACAATTTCACAGATACTATTTAGAGCCACAACGCCACAGATCAAACAATCTGACAAACTTGTCATATCATTCATTTCTAAACTTTGGAATTCTCCGTCTCCTTCAGTTTTCCCATATTATTCCACCTGTCTCATTTCGACAGGAAGTCTGTCATCACCCTGGAGGTGAAGGCTGTCAACGTCATATACTCCAACTGCATACTTATGCGGTATCTTATAAGAAGATATGACGAATGATGTATATTTTTTATGCATCATAACGGGTGTGTGTGTGTGTGTGTGTGGGATTTCAACAGATGATGTTACGAATTTCGTCGTCTCTTGGTGCATATTAAAACGGTATGTATTCGTTGTATTTAAACAGACTGTATGAGAAGACTGTCACCGTTTGTGGATAGTACTAAGCCTGCTTTTTTGATTAGTACTTGGATAGACTGGAAAAATAATCGTATATTAGAATTAAGGTTATATTGGAGATAATAAATACATTGCCAATGCTTTATATATATATATATGTATGTATGTATGTATATATATATATATATATATATATATATATATATATATATATATATATATATATATATATATATATATATTCTACATTACTGAACGCATGTTCGGGTGGGAACGTAGACAGTAGCTATTAAGAATTTTGTCGTTCCTTTAATAATATATGACGACTGGCATGCTCTGATAGCGCGTAAAAAGCAGATTTCATGATTATAACTTTTTTTATTTATATATCAATGCCAACTTTGGGCGGTACTTTCCAAGCACTAGACTTCCTTGTCAGTTAATTGAAAGACTCTCTCTTGACTTCATAGAGTTTATGCATGCAAGGTAAACTTCCCCTGCCTCCGTCTGCCAAAGCTGAATCTATGATACAATTTACTTTAAAGTTTTTTTTGGTGCATGTCTCCAGGATTTTCTTGCCTCATCAACCTTTTGCTTCATTTCTATTTATTAGTTGTGTTCCTTTTACGTGAGAGAAATATTCTCCTTATTAATATTTACATTTCAGATTTTCATGTTTATTTTGTTTTGTAATAAATCTTCTTATACGTTCCAGATATTATTATTTATTTGATTTCTTCCTTTTGTCCGAAAACTCTTATGTAATTTTGCACTAGAAATAAAATTTTCCATGTCTATATTTTTAACGACTTTCACATTTTCAATTAACCTTCTGGTGTACGAAATCAACAATTGCTTTTAAATTACTGTGCTATTTCACAGTGGGTCGTAAACAATATTTGCTCTGACTGTTATTGAAACCCAGTCATTTATCTAAAAGCATATTCTCATCAAAATTATTACTAAGTGTTTATTTCTAGTTTTCATAGCATGAGATGACTGCATTATATCGTTTCGCATCTCGTTTGGGAACAATAGGCATCTCTCTCTCTCTCTCTCTCTCTCTCTCTCTCTCTCTCTCTCTCTCTCTCTATAAGAAAACAAAAATTCCAATATTTATCAATAAAAGAATGTAATGCGTCTTGAGACTCTCTCTCTCTCTCTCTCTCTCTCTCTCTCTCTCAAAGAAAGGACAGTATTCTAATATATATATATATATATATATATATATATATATATATATATATATATATATATATATATATATATATATATATATATATAAATATATATATAAAGAAATGCACCTTCAAATTAATAGTATCTCTCTCTCTCTCTCTCTCTCTCTCTCTCTCTCTCTCTCTCTCTCTCTCTCTCTCTCTCTCTCTCTCTCTCTCTTGCTTATGAGAATTCAGTGCAAAGTGAACGGGGCTTCTCACCGTGTTGCGTCATAACCTGCCACCAATTACCAGACTTCGTGCGATCGATTTTATTTGCGAGTTATGGAAGAAAAAAAGTGAATTAGATGCATCGGAATTCAAGACGGTGGTCAGAGCCCCAGTTAAATTACCACTCGACTTATACGGTCCGGTATGGCATTTGTCGACTGCAGTCTGACTTTAACTTCTGACATATCATGCGCGGAGAGAGAGAGAGAGAGAGAGAGAGAGAGAGAGAAGAGAGAGAGAGAGAGAGAGAGAGAGTCCTTTCTTTTCTTAAACGAGATGCGAAATTATATTATACTGTCTGAGAGTGGCTTCGATATACATTGAAAGATTCCTGCATCATTGCCTTAGTGTTTCCTAATTATTTTCTTGTTGATTTATGTGCGGATTTGTTTGTTTTATTGTTTATTTATTTGTATAATAATAATAATAATAATAATAATAATAATAATAATAATAATAATAATAATAATAATAATAATAATAATAATAATAATATGTACTTGTTTCACCATTTCTCTTCGACTTTGCCAGTCATGCATGCAAACTTTGATCACCGTCGCCAGGACGAATGTTGCACGGATTTTATTCAAAACTGTTCCTCAGTCCGCAGAATGTCTTTAGAGATATCCTGTGTCCTGGGAACGGATTTCACTGAGCCTTTGTGGGAAAAGATGACCAGATTTTGACATGGACTTAAATCCAGGATATATTTTCAGACATGTGGACAACGGAAAAGTTGGTCAGATTTGACCAGGATTTGGATCTACGTAGAATTCCAGTACTTTTCTTTTTTGGGTAGGGGCCAACTGGAGGCCTGAGGGAGACGTGGGAAGGTATGTGTTACCTGTGAGGCTCTTTAACCTTAGATATGTCATCTAAGGTAAAAAACTTACCTAGAGGTTAATGACCTTGCCTCATCATAAGGTCACAACTAGGTCAGAGAAAACCATAGGCAAAGAAACCGCATCCCAAAAAGACTTGCTGTCGCCCTTCTAGGGAGGTGGTGGGGCGGGGGGAATGCATATGTTAGATAAACAAGTAAAAAATGCGCCGAAATATCTTCGGCGCAACCGAGTTTTCTGTGCAGCGTTTAATCAAAGCGACCGAAAATAGATCTAAATTTCGTTGGTCTGGGTATAATACTGTATGAGCCACGGCCCATGAAACCTTAACCACGGCCCTGTTGTGGCCTGTCTTATATCGTTGCCAGACGCACTATCATGGCTAACTTTAACCTTAAATAAAATAAAAACCACTGAGACTAGAGCGCGGCAATTTGGTATGTTTGATGATTGGAGAGTGGATAATCAACATACCAATTTGCAGCCCTGTAGCCTCAATAGTTTTTAAGATCTGAGGGCGGACAGAAAAAGTACGGACGGACAGGGAAAGCCGGCACAATATTTTTCCTTTATAGAAAACTAAAAATGTTTTACAAATAGTAACTAGCAATTTACAAGTTGATCGGGATCACTCTTTTGACGGTGCAATTCAAAGGCTCATGACATCTTATTCTAATTGACCTATCATGTGAAAATACGATTTTATCAGTCGGAGAACACTCTTCCATATCTCTCCCTTCCTTTTCATCCGTATGGTCGACAGTGACCTTCCATACACGAAAACGCCGTAAGGTCGTGACCTAAGTGAGACCTCATCAGTTCATCCTCCCGACACTTTCCCTCTACAGTGTACGATAGCTATGATCGTACGATAACTGTGTTTGTCTCTCTGTTCATTGGTAACAGACAACAGACGCCAGTGAAACTGTTCTTTGTAGTTACTGATTTTGCAAGGAATATTTCTTTTATTCAGGATAAGCGGTAAATCTAAATTTAATGATATGAAAAAGAGAAATATACTTTTACTTATTTTTCCTCTAGCGGGCCACTTTCAAAATCAAACGGGCCACTTTTGGCCAACGGGCAAGGGGTTGGACGGCCCTGCTTCACAGTAAGTTGGTCAGGCATTTCATCTAGAGTTGGTCTTGCTGCTTTTCTCATTATCACATTTCAACGTGGCATTAACTGATTTGCACAGAAGATAGTTAAGTTCTTTTGGTTATAAGCGTGAAATGATTAGATTTCTGATTTACAGATGGACAATAATTCCATTCCTCTACGATTCATAATATTTCTGTTCTTCTACTTGATATTTTTAGAGCACAGTGGCCTCATACAAGTGCTCTTTCTTGTTTACCTAATCCACAGTCCCAAACCTGATTGTTCACATTTGGATTCCTTCCAAGTTGGCAAAAAAACTCTTTGTTTGCATTTTTTAAAAGAATTGTCTGAATAACATCTGCACGTAACGACCGGTCTAGTCTGGTAGGTTAATCAGTGCTATTAGTTATTTTCTAAGTGCCTATGAGTGAGTTATTGGAAGATATTCAAAATGCCAGAGAATTTGAGCCAGCTAGGCTCACCTTTTTGGAAAGGCTACTATTGTCATCTTCGGCCAGTGAACTCAAAATCCAGTGATC
>NC_089773.1:2842500-2850000 GCF_040412425.1 Macrobrachium rosenbergii
CAATTTGGTATGTTTGATGATTAGAGGGTGAATGATCAACATACACATTTGCAGGCCTCTAGCCTCAGTAGTTTTTAAGATCTAAGGGCTGACAGAAAAATTGCGGACAGAAAATAGTGAGAGAAAAAAGTGCTGACAGAACAAAATGCGGACAGTCAGACAAAGTCGGCACAATAGTTTTCTTTGACCGAAAACTACAAAGCACATGTCCTTTATAAATATGATCAACAATAATACCTACAATGGTCAAATATATGAAATGATAGAAATTTGGTTTATTACAATAAATTATATAAAATTACGTAAAAGTTTTCAAATTTTAGAATATTTAAAAATTACTAGTTTATTTTCAAGTGGCTCTTGAAATTGCATAGAGTGACATGTCTTATTTTTATAGCATCTCAAATTCGAAAACTAGATTGTTGGGGGTAATTTTGTAGTTAAAGTATCTAAGGTAATTAGTAATTTTTTTCGTTCCAATCTAGCAATTGTCTGTTGCTGAAATTTTTTATAGTTCCCAAATACTTTGTTGCTGCAGTTACGAAACTCGAAATATTTTGGCAAATGTAGTTTTGCTCTTAGATCAGATTCACCCACTACAATTGTTCAGTCGTGTATTTTATTTTGTAGTCTACATATTTAAGCTTATAGAAATTAAAATAAAGAGAACTAGAAAGTGCGCCGAAATTTCTTCGGCACAATCGAGTTTTCTATACAGCCGATACAGAGTATAATCAAGGCCACCAAAAATAGATCTATCTCTCGTTGGTCTCGGTTATAATGCTGCATGAGCCGTAACCCATGAAACTTTAACCACGGCCCGGTGGTGGCCTATCCTATACCGTTGCCAGAAGCATGATTATGACTAACTTTAACCTTAAATAAAATCAAAACTACTCAGACTAGAGGGCTACAATTTGGTATGTTTGAAGATTGGAGGGTGGATGACCAATACACCAATTTGCAGCCCTCTAGCCTTAGTAGTTTTTAAGATCTGAGGGTGGACAGAAAAAGTGCGGACAGAATAAAGTGCCGACGGACAGACAAAGCCAGCACAATAGTTTTCTTATACTGAAAACTTAAAATATTAAGCTTAATTGCACTAAAACGTGAAAAATTAATAACGTCGTATGAATAATTTCAAACGAGAAAATAGATATTTGTATTTCAGTATGAACTTATGATTTTGTCATTACATGAACAGATTATAAATATTTTTAACATATGATTTTACTGAGAAAAACTAATCAAAATATAATCGTCAAAGATGAACTTTAGAAATATAAAGGAAAAATAATGTTATAAACAACAAAATAAATAAGAAAAATAGAAAATACAATCAAAACTCTTAGACAAAAACCTTCAAAGCAAAAAAAGTCTAATTTCAGCAAAGTTATGAAATAATATGGTTAAAAATTGTAAGGTTCAAAAAGGAAAAGTTAAACAGTTTAGAAAAGTAAACAATTTATTTTTTTAAAATATGGTAAAAATTTAAAGTTGACAAATTCACTAATTTTTAAAAATATGGTAAAAAAATTAAATTTGGCAAATTCATTAATTTTCTAAAAATATGGTTAAAAAATTAAAGTTGACAAATTCATTAATTTTCTGAAAATATGGTTAAAAAAGTAAAGCTGACATATTCATTAATTTTTTTAAAATATGGTTAAAAAATTAAAGTTGACAAATTCATAATTTTTTAAAAAATATGGTTAAAAATTAAAGTTGACAAATCCATTAATTTTTTAAAAATATGGTTAAAAATTAAAGTTTACAAATTCATTAATTTTCTCAAAACAAGGTTAAAATTAAAGTTGACAAATTCATTATCTTTTAAAAATATCGTTAAAAAATTAAAGTTGACAAATTCATTAATTTTTTAATACGGTTAAAAAAATTAAAGTTGACAAATTCCAAGTTAAAAAAATTCCTAGAAAGCAGAATAAACTGGAAGTGGAAACGTTGCCAAGTTGACAAGACTAAAAAAGGATGTGGAGCGAAAAACCTAGATATCTGGAATAGCACTTGCATAGGAGTCCTTATCCAGCCTCTCCTGAAGGCACATAGCTATGATGGCCACATAGCTATGATGGCCCACATATCCGGGTGACCCAGTATCCAATTTTTCTAAACCGGTCTGCGATGGGGCCCGTAGTCGTAATGAATGAGTTGAGTGTGGATTTGTGTGGACGCGTGTGCGGGTCCTAGGGCAAGTGTGGGTGTGTTTGCGTGTGGGCGTACTTGCGTGTGGGTGTGAGGGAGGTGCATCTGTGTGAGGATGTAGGTGGATTTCTGTGTAGGTGTGTATTTGCAGGTGTGGGTTCGTGTACATGATTGGGTGTGTTTAGTGGTATTTACATGTAATTTGTGTGTTGTGTACGCGGGTGTATTCCTGTGTATGTTGTACCTTTAGTTGTATATATATATATATATATATATATATATATATATATATATATATATATATATATATATATATATATATATATATATATATATATATGTGTGTGTGTGTGTGTGTGTGTGTGTGTGTGTGTGTGTGTGTGGCTGAATGTGTACAAATGTTTATATGTGTGTTTATAATTGAATATCTCAGACATTCTGGAATGTGTATGTTTTTGCGTATCAGTATGTATTCTTATTTATGTAGGCAAATTTATGAATGCGAATGATTTAACCTTATATGAACATCAAAACATGGCAATGAATAATTCGACCTTCAATAAAAACCCATCGCAAATAATATAATATGAAGTTCCTTTTTCTTCAGTTAAAAACAGAAAGACCTCTGATCAGTTAGTGCACGCGCAAGAACGCAGCGATTAGAGTCTAACGGTGAGAGAGAGAGAGAGAGAGAGAGAGAGAGAGAGAGAGAGAGAGAGAGAGAGAGAGACCAGAAGCGTTGCGTCATCATGCGTTGTGTAAGACTTGTACTAATTTGGAATAAACATCACAGATCCTTTTTCGAGAGATTTTTCTCGTCGTTTTTGTTCGTTCTGACGTCGTGGCTCTGGCTTCGTTTAACAGAAATTGTATTTTTTAAAATTTCATCATTCTTAACTGGTCTCCAGTGTTATCATAATCATCATTCTTAATGTTATTACCACTTTTTTTATTATTTCCTTCTAAGTTACCTGCATTAGGGTCATAATTCTTTTGTTAATTATAGTACATATTCTATTAGTTTTAGTAAATCATTGGCATGTGAAAATAATATCAGGATTATTATAAAAAACGCATCCTGCTTTGTCATTGCCATTAATAACTTAAAACTGAAATGTAATTATTGAAATGTAATTACTGAAGAAATACACAAAGAAATACATAACAACAGTTACAAAATAATACACGCAGCAGTAACCTCTAGATTTCAAAACCACATTTCCCACCCATACCAATAATAAATATTATTGTACAGATTCAGCTCAATTTCCTGAACGAAATCAATCGAAAGAATATATATATATAAAAAAACAGAATTGATAAACAGTCAGAAGTGACTGACTATAGCTCTCTCTCGGTCCACTGCCGCAACTCTTGCCTAACAAGAGCCGACCACAACCAACAAGAGAAATGGAAACAAGTGTCTATTGACCGGTATATGCAAATGCGCCTCCGGCAAGGATTTCTTGTGACATGGGATGGGTGGTGTAGAGGTTCGCCACGCCGTTGCCAGAACCTATTGGCAATTGAAGGTTTGGGCAACGGTGTCGTTCGTGCTTTTATGAAAGTATATTCTAGGAATCTGCTGCGTCGACAACGTTGGTATTCATGCATTTATGCGGAGGGAATCTTCAAGAATTGGCACTGACACTGGTATAAAAAGAGGAGAGTTTTCGATTCAGATTTGGAATACTTCGTTTTGGCAGCTATGATGATCGTCACGGTGTTGCCAGAGCCTAATGGAAATTCAAGGATTTGGCAATGATATCATTAGTACATCTGTAACAGAATTTTTAAGGTTTTGTGTTGGTGCTGGTGTCAGTAATGAATGTAAATTAAGCACTTTAAACCATTTGTGTTGGCAATGATGGCAGCAATTTATCAAGAACTCCTCATCGAAGATATCAAAGGCTTTAATGTTGGTAACGATGCCAGTGACGCATTTGTACACATCGTTACCAGAACGATTCTAGTTTCCTTGGTAACTATGTAATTTACAGAAAGGTTCTCAGTTATTGAAGATTAAAGTGTTGGTTACTGAGAGTTTCCTCATAACGTAAGCTTCATTAAGGTGGGAAAGATCTTTCCAGATCCTAATAAGGGTTCGAAATCTTTTACGGCAATGACTCATTTGTAGAGAGTGCACCGAAGGACAGGAAAATCTGGCAACGATTCTGTCGTAATAGCTTACCTCAAGTAGTTCAGTACTTTGCTGTCATTGTTCGCTGTAATTAACAACTTCGTATTAATTTAATTAAATGATCTTTGTCCAGTTGATGACTTCTGGCAACTTGGGACTTCTGTGGCATTTATCAGTATTACTAGAACCAAATGGCAAGTCCAGATATTGCTTTCAACGGCGAATCTATTGACGATCTTTTAGTTAAAGGTGACTGGAATTTGGCAATAATTACACGTCATTGGGGCCTAGTGTTGCCAACCTCCTGGAAACTAAACGTTCTGTTTTTGCATATGAGAGAGTACAGTAGTTAGTCAAAGACAACGGATTCTGAAGATATTTATTTATCTATATATTTATTTATTTAGTCATTTATTTACCTATTTGTTTATTTATTAATAACAGCGGGCAATGCAAGGGCCGTTGAAGGTGTGGCCTCTCTTAATACTGGGAGTCTTGTGCAACTGCAGTGAGTGGCAGAGCTGAGCTGAGGCGACTTCGTTTGTTTACTTATTGACGTTAATTCATTATTAGTATTATGATTGTCATTGTTATAATTTTCATTATTACTGATTTGATTAACGTCATTAGTGTTTGCAAACAATCACGTATGATACGCTTATCACGATTATTATTATTTTTTTTTATTTTTACTATAAATACAGGTAGCTGATAACAAAGGACAAATCTGAAAGACCATTTTTACTGTTATATCTGTATGGAATAAGCCTGATAGGCTGGTAATTTTCAAAGCAGGCTTTCGCAGTCTAGACGGTCAAAAAGGAAAACAAATTGAAAACTGTGATCAAATGGTCTTTCATACACTTAAAAGCCTCAAAAAATGTTTGTCTGGGGGTATTTAAACCGCAAACAGTGGACATATATTTGGGCATTTGTGTATGGTGACATTTTGGCAGTGAATATGGTGGACATACATGTATGGTTGCATTTAGGTTGCAAATAGAGCGAATATATATTTAAATTTTAATGGGGGCATTTAAACTTCGAATTGCTGTTAGCCTGATGTTCTACAAATAATACGCCACTGATTGAGATGATGACGAGAAACTGCAGAAAGATTTTTGAAGCTCATGTACGCCTTGCGCAATCAGTCAGTAATCCTTATCCCGCAAAGTCAAAGCGTTCTTGTTTCCCTCTGCGAACAGACTTTGGAATTCCCCTTCTTCCGTTTTTAGGGTTGCCTTCCCCACTGGCCTCTGCGTAAATATTCTCATAACCGCACTGTAAACGTTCACAGGCATGCGTGCTTCTACAGTACATACATAAAGGCACGTGCACAAGTATTTGGAAGTTGGACCAATATTCCTAACTTCTTGAGTATAATAATAATAATAATAATAATAATAATAATAATAATAATAATAATAAAAGGGAGGTCGTTTTCGATGGTTATGTGGGGAGGGGAGGGTGGTGGTTCGAGTGTACCAATTATCGAGGTCTCTTTTAAATCCCTTATCAGTGTCGCAGTTTGGTTCCTAATACTGATCATGATTTGAGACCCAGGTGGTCTAGCCTGTGGAAAAGGGAAGAAAACACCCGCTGGTCCGCTGGTATAGTGGCTAGTGTTTTGGCATACCACTCAGATGTCGTGAGTACGCGTCTCCCCAAGGGCGATGAAAAATCACTAGCTCTGTATCATGATCAGTTACTGCTGCAGTGTGGGGTCTGCTGCGGTGGGAGGTTGAAACCAAGATTTTTTGGAAGCTTAAATTTCAAGTCAGTAGCTCCTTTGGTGGGCTTGTTCCATGCGAATAGCTTTCATCTACTGAAATAATAATAATAATAATAATAATAATAATAATAATAATAATAATAATAATAATAATAATAATAATAATAATAATAATAATAATAATAATAAAGGCCACATTCAGTTGTAGGGATCAGGAATATTTTGTACTTTTATTCAGGGTGTGAATTCTCTCATGGTTTTGCTGAAAAGTCACTTTCTGACCCATTTTAAATCCCTGGTCTTTCTTCACATTTAAAATAATTTTTCTTTCGCCTCACATTCTTGATATTTCATAATAAGTACGAAGCGTGTCACGTCGACCATTTCATGTTATATCTCTCCCTCCCCCGAAACCCCCACAACCCCAGACTCGAAAGCTGACATTGTTAAACAGCGGTACATTTCTCACTACTTATATTTCAGTTATTTTTCTTTCTATAAGGAGCGGTCTTCCTTATGGAATACAAATAACCTATTTTCGACGTCAATGACCTTCGTATTAGCGACGCCGCTATTTAGCATCGAATCAATCAATTGAACAACAATAATGTTCTCTAGGCATTGTTTGTGATCTGCGGCTCTTGGCGCGCTGCGTGGAAGGGAAATGTCAGGTGTTGTGAAAAGAATTGGTGGAACCACTCTGAGACAATGGCTTACTTCGGCTTAAAAAATCGTGGACTTGGCTGTGAAAAAAGGCGCTTCTATTGTCATTAGTTGAGAGAGAGAGAGAGAGAGAGAGAGAGAGAGAGAGAGAGAGAGAGAGAGAGAAATGAAATGTTGCAACAAGGTGGGAATGAGGATTACTCCGTCGAAGCACTTCGATTTTAATTAGGGCATGTTGGCAAACATTTTGTTGCTAATCTCTCCTCTCGCTTCTCAATCCTGGGTGGCGACCAGTCGCAGCCTAAAGGCCACCTGATATGTAATCCATTAATGTCCACAGAGACAAATTGTATTTAAGAAGGCGTGCCCAAATCATTCCATCTTCGACGAGGATCGAATCTGGGGCGTCCTGATTGTTAACTAAGTGTAATCACTTTAAAAGGGATTGATGGGTAGGTAGATCGATAGACAGCCGGAGAGAGAGACAGAGAGAGACAGAGAGAGAGAGAGAGAGGGAGAGAGAGACTTTGAGGACGAGAAAGTATATTTTTCTTCGAAAGAAAAGAAATCCTCTGAATTCGCAATGGAACAGGAGCACTGAGCGTCCGGTAGATTGACAGGATACTTAGGTAATTCGATCTCTTCGTTAAATTCTGGAGAATATCAGCAAGTAAAATAATGTTTCAGTATCTAGAAAGAATTAATAATTTCAAAATGAATCAATTTTCTTACATAAACCAATATTCTATGACAAATAACTTCAACAATCTAGATCATCATCAAATATACATTGATGAAGTAC
>NC_089773.1:2855000-2875000 GCF_040412425.1 Macrobrachium rosenbergii
ATAGATGAAGAAGAACGTAAACAAACAGGTTTATATATATATATATATATATATATATATATATATATATATATATATATGCATACATACATACATACATACATACATACATACATACATACATACATACATACATATACATATATATGTGCATATATGTGTGCGTAAGTATATCTAAATATATATATTTGTGCGTGTGTGTTCACCAATACTCCTACAGTGTACAGCCCTTTGGTTTCTTACAAAATCACCAGAGATGAAGCTGCTAGCCTTATGCGTTTTGCTGAACCCTGCCATCTGGGTCGACTGGTGGGGAGTATGACCTTGTAAGCTGTAACCGATAATGAAAATCCACCATTACCGATTTTGCTTCCAAAAATCTTGCACAGTTGCTGTAATTTTTTTTTCACGTTTTTTGTTATAAGGGTGTCTGTATCACTCACTGATTAGTATATATCTATTCAAAATTTGTTTTTCAACCTCTCCTTTAAGCGTTTCTATTTTTACACCCGCTATGATCTCAGATTTTTCCATACAAATGTACAAACGTATATATTTCATATACGCAATGTGCACACATACATATTTTTCTGTGTGTGACACCGATAGTCTCTAAGTGTAATAAACTCGATAAGAACACTTCTCGTCGTTCTACATAAATATTCAGAATGAAGGTAATTTTTACCGAGGTTCATGATTGTACTTTATGTCCCTCTTACATTAATTTTTAATCGTATTTTGAATAATGAATCATCTTGAAAAACCAAGGAACCTACAAATATAAAGAAAATCGATATTTTATAATTACGAAAATGTCAAGAAACCCAATATAATTGTTCCCCGTAGGGGGATAGTGCCGACAGTGAGCCTCAGGCGGTACCCTGTAGATATTACTTAAGGTTCTTTGCAGCGTGCCTTCAACCCCTAGCTGCAACCCCTTTCGCTCATTTTACTGTCCCTTCTTTCATATTCTCTTTCTTCCATCTTATTTTCCAGCCTCTCCTAACAATTGATTCATATTGCAACTGCAAAAGGTTTTCCTCCTGTTACACCTTTCAAACTTTTACTGTCAATTTCCGTTTCAGCGCTGAATGACCTCATAGGTACCAGTGCTTGGCCTTTGGCCTAAATTCTATATTCAGTTCTATATTCAGTCCAATATAATTATATCGTAATAAATTGAAGTGTGATCTTTTTTATACACAAAAAATTATTTGAAAACAAAAAATTCGTGGATTCTTTTTGTTTTCAAATCATCAAACAGCTTTATTATTTGCAGATCCCATAAAGACCGACACTTAGCTAACCTGAAAAAATTACACAGTGCTCAAAAAGCCATAAAAACCGATATTACTCAAACTTACTGAAAAAAATAATGACAGTTAAACCTAAGTGACTTATGTAAATTAAAAGACACACAGGTTTATTACTTTTCGAAATTTAAAGAAAATAGTTATTTATCAAAACAAGAAGAAAGGTATTACAAAGAGTTAAAAAACACAAAGGACAGATTAATTATCCATTAATATAAAATAACACACATCAGTAAATTGTAATGAAGATTGAAAAACCAGCATGAAAAAACTCATTCCCCAAAATTACTATGTAAACCTCAAATATCCATAGAATTTGTAGAAAAAACCCACGGTACTTATATATCACAGCATGAAAAACCAATCTTGCCTAAATTAAGGTGCACCCTTCACCTCCACACTATTCAAAGTATGACACGCCTGCTAGACCCTAAAACTGCAAGGAGTCCCTCCCCTCCCCCCCGTCCCATAAAAAAACTATGTAATTTACCGGAGAAATGATAACGGCGCTTGTTTCCTAACGTTACGTCACTCTGTTACGTCATCACCAACGCCTGGGTTTCCTGTGCTGGGGGAAGGAATGGCTCGCCTGGGGGCGCTACGGAAAAATTCGTATTTTTAACTTTGTTATGAAACTGGTGAAAGGACCGCTTGGTGTCGTACTGGTTAAGAATGATAATTAGCATTTTATCAATAATTACGATAATTTTCATTATTGTTTTATTGCTTTTGTATCTACAGGCATGCATATGAAGCAGCCTCGAAGTCTGTTAGTGTTCCACAGTAAGAAGATTGTAGGTTTTCATGTTTTTCTTTTTATAATCTTGTAAAACTTGTCTGCTTTCATGATTTGGTAACTGAGCGTTCCCCGTTCTCTTATATTTTTGCCCAAGTGTTCTGTTTTTTATTATGTCCTCAGCAATCAAATATACAAGTAAACACACTCGTAGCACAAAACACGCTCTCTCTCACACACACACACACACACACACACAAGTCCCCCACACACACTCCAAACCTCCATGCTTGATCAAAGGTTATCAGACTCAAAATCGGGTGGTGGTACCATTGTGCAATCAGAGGTTAACCCATTTCTTAACCTCTGTTCCTTTAGCCATTTCTTGAGCACCGAGCCATATGTCAGCAGTTCTAATTCTGACCTACTCGAGTGGCTAAATGCTGCATCGCAATGTCTTCCAGGATTATTTCGTGAACACGTTCTCGAACAATTTCATGAGATCTGCCCAGGAAAATTCCACGAGTTCCGTTCCAGTCTGAAAAAAACAACAAGTAAAAAATGCGCCGAAGTTTCTTCGACGTATGCGATTTTCTGTACAGCGTGTAATGCTGTATGAAACTCTCAGCCACGGCCCATGAAACTCTCAGCCGGCCGTGGTGGCCTGTGTTGTTGCGTTGCCAGACGCACGATCATGGCTAACTTTAACCTTGAATAAAATAAAATCTACTGAGGCTAGAGGGCTGCAATTTGGTGTGTTTGATGATTGGAGGGTGGATGATCAACATACCAATTTCCAGTCGTCTAGCCTCAGTAGTTTTTAAGATCTGAGGGCGGACATAAAAAGTGCGGACGGACAGACAAATAGCCATCTCAAAGTGGCTGGGTGACGGACAAGCAGTGCCCTCCAGATGATTCCTTTCATGTCTGGAAAAAGTCTTCAGAAGCTTCCAAAAGCATTCCATGAGCAGCTTTCAGAAAAGTTCTATCCGCTCAGTTGTCGACGCCAGAAGCTCCCTCCGGCTGATACAATTTTAACTAGACAGTACACTTACAATAGGGTTTCCAGAGACATTCAACGATCACCTTCCAGAGACACTCCATAAGCCTCGTTCCAGGCGAAGAAGGAAATGAAAACCTGATCTTTTGTATAGGTCTTCCGGTTGATACAGCCAGCCTTTTTCAATTACAAAATATTTCACGAGCGTCTCCGGAACCATTCTATGACCTCTGCCAAAAATAATGCGATAAGCCCACTTTCAGAGGTCAGAGGAAGTGCAATCATGACCTACAGAAGTGGCTAAATACCAGGCCACCACTGCCCTGCAGGGAATACAGCCTTTTGAAATGCTGTGGTAGAAATCCAGAGCAATTCAGCGAGCTTTCCAGGGCACTGCCATGATCTCTTTCCAGAAGAGGTCCACAAACTCCGTCGTAGACCCCAAAAGGAAGTGTAATCCTGACCTACTGAATTGGCCAGGGTGCCGGTCCATCGTCTTCGGCTTCCGGTCTCTGTGCTCCTCCTCCTCACCCACGAAAAATATTTTCAAGGGTCCTTCAGCGTAACCCACATCGACGAAAAGCAAAGCCGCAGAGTATATGGAAATGTCTCGATGTGTATGGTTTGAGTCTGGTTACCATTTCCTCTGGTTGGACCCTCAGACGTCACCCCGCGTTCAAGAGCAGGAATTGAAGGTTAATTCCCGCGTGGGAGGAACGTCGTCAAGAATTTATGCTCCTGAAATAGCTAAATAATTTTTTTCGACTGTGCAGACCCTCACTCGATGAAAACCAGTTCCGCAAGCGACGTACAATTCCCGAGGCAGAAATTGCGTAGGAATACTTTCTTGTAATTACAAGTATTGCCGGGAAGACTTGGTCAGGAAATGGTTTAATATTTGTCAGCAAGGTGCGTGCCACATAACGAGAGCTATGTCTCTGCAATCAAGATAGTATATTTAAGACAGCAATTATTGCTGTCAAGTTCAGGAATGCAGAAATGGTCTTGTGGCGATAACCAAATATTTTTCGGCTATCTTTGTGCGTTCCAAAAAGTGGAGTATATATATATATTTATATATATATATATATATATATATATATATATATATATATATATATATATATATGTGTGTGTGTGTGTG
The DNA here is from genome assembly GCF_040412425.1 of Macrobrachium rosenbergii. Classification (NCBI taxonomy): domain Eukaryota; kingdom Metazoa; phylum Arthropoda; class Malacostraca; order Decapoda; family Palaemonidae; genus Macrobrachium; species Macrobrachium rosenbergii. Next base: position 2,859,194 of record NC_089773.1, read on the forward strand.
TGTGTGTGTATATATGTCGCCTCACATGTAGCGAGGGTCAGTAGGTGCGAAAAGAATAGGATTTTGAATAATAAATACCTTTCTGCGAATGGTTTTGTCGTTGATACATAAGGTTTATTGAAGGGGAAGGAAAATGCCATACGTTTCTAACTCCTGACCTTTGATGGCAAGCATGAAAAAATCAACAAATCTCATTCATTTATTGCATTAAACTGTCCATGATTTGTGAGTTATATTGCCTACAAATTCAATAAATAATAATAATAATAATAATAATAATAATAATAATAATAATAATAATAATAATAATAATAATAATAATAATAATAATAGTTATTATTCAATATTATTGCTCTTGTTATAACATCACACAAGTCACAGGAACTTCGGATATAACAAATCGACTATATTAATTGATTTTTGCATTTTATCGTTGAATTTAATAGGCAGTCATACAACATATAGGTTCTCGATGACTGGATCAATTAACTTAAATGTCGTTTAATTAAAACAGTAATGTGCTTTATGCTTGCTTCTCTGTTCATCATGTGTATATAAGCAGGCACATTATATATATACATATATATATGTATATATATATATATATATATATATATATATATATATATATATGTATATATATATATATATATATATATATATATATATATATATATATATATATATGTGTGTGTGTGTGTGTGTGTGTGTGTGTGTGTGTGTGTATGTATTTAAATTCATACTTATATAGTGTATGTGTATGTATTCGTTTATGCATATACTTAAGACGAAGAGAGAGAGAGAGAGAGAGAGAGAGAGAGAGAGAGAGAGAGAGAGAGAGAGAGAGAGAGAGAGAGGGTTGTGATGATAATTGCTGCACTCGTATAACGGAAGAATCTCTTTGCTTGCCGAAATCCATCCGTCGGCAGAATTTGTCCGGTGACCAAACATTATGATTTGGATACAGCTGATTTTAAGTTGGACCGAATTTGTAATAGTGCTCATTCTGATACCGCGTTTGTCTGTCAATGAATTTTTTTTTTTTTTGTTTAAAGATTGTATCTTTATCAAAGTTATAAGAGAATTATTATTATTATTATTATTATTATTATTATTATTATTATTATTATTATTATTATTATTATTATTACGAAGACATTCATAAAGAAGGGAATAAAAAAGATATAAATTAAGAATCATAATAATAATACTTTCAATTAGTTATCAATAAAATAACTTTTTTGAAAATTTTGTAATATTTATCTAAGATGTTTTGTTTATATATATATATATATATATATATATATATATATATATATATATATATATATATATATATATATAATACATACATAAAATGTACATCTTTTGTGATAAGGCTGCGACCTACCAAAGTCAACTAACCCTCATATACTTTTTCGTCGCTTAACAGGTTAGCAAAAGCAAAACAGATCTTTCACGAGACTAGCAAATCTCGTTCCCTCTCCGTGGGATTGAATTCGGGTCCCTAACCGAGCGCAGTGAGGCTTGAAATGATAAGACACGAGTTCGGAATCCCCAGATCACTGCCATTAAAGAAAAAAAAGATCTGGTCTAACTCTGTCGACCTTAAGCAAGTGTCTTATAGCACCGCGACCCACTTAGCTTCCTCCCCCGGTGCTAAAGTCGACCCGCCAAGACGGCAACACCGTCAGGTGTTTGGTGCTGTTCAGTACAGAAATTGAGGAATGATTTGGACACTTGAGTCACCAATGAGAGGGAATGGGTTTTGAGTGAAGGGAGAAGAGGAAGACTTTGGGTAGTTCCTGTTGGCCTAAGAAGTAGTATATGTATCTGGTAGCAGTTAACTGTAGGGGGTTACATTAGAGGGTATGAAGGGCGTGGGGCTAGAAACACATGCACACACACACATATATATATTTATTGTATATATATATATATATATATATATATATATATATATATATATATATATATATATATATATATATGTATATATATGTGTGTGTGTTTGTTTGTAAACAAAACCAAATCACCACTTCCCAAGACAATTCCCAAAACATCTGCAAAATTGCATTGAAATCCATCTGAAGATTTTGCAGATGATTTGTTTACAAACGTTCAAGGAGACACGGTCGAGTGCATAACCTACATGAAGCTCACCTGACGGAGGTAATAAAGAAAGCAAATAATGTAGAACATCAGGAAATTCAAAGGTGAAAGCCAAAGACAATAAAAACGGAAGTGCTAAAAATGAATAACAAGATGTCAAAGACTGTTCTGGACTTCTTGAGGCTGCAGTGGACTTGTTCCCAAGACCCAATGGCCTACAATAAGTCCAGAAATCTTTAAAGCCAAAATTGGTTTGGTGTTATTTCATGAACACCTTAATATCAACAACTGGGAAATTAGAGGCTAATTGACAAATGATGATTGATGTAGGTTGGATATAACAGTTTGATATAACAGTTTTGTTTCTGGTGCTCTCTGTGTTTAATTTTCTGATGGGGCCACCTGCTAATTTGTTTGACCTCTCTCTCTCTCTCTCTCTCTCTCTCTCTCTCTCTCTCTCTCTCTCTCTCTCTCTCTCACACACACACACACACACACACAATCACAGTGTGACAAGATTTGTTATTCAATGGTTTTTTTCTCATTAAATCAATTTAGATTGGTCCTAATATTTTCATAATAATGACAAAGTAATTCTACAGAAATCCTTCTCGTTCTCTCTCTTACCCCCTCTTCTCCCTCACGCTCTCTTTCACACACACACACACACACACACACACACATACACATACACACAAACATCCACACAAACATCCACACTCTATAGTAACGATGGTTATTAGGTAAAAGTTCCTCGCTAAATCAATATAGATTTCTTTCCAATATTTCTCTCTCTCTCTCTCTCTCTCTCTCTCTCTCTCTCTCTCTCTCTGTCTGTTTCAGTATCATACTATATTAAGCCTTTTTCCTCTCTTGCAATCATTCTGCATTACTCTCTCTCTCTCTCTCTCTCTCTCTCTCTCTCTCTCTCTCTCTCTCTCTCTCTCTCTCTCTCAGGCGCGACAATGAAAACATAATTCCTATCATTATCGTACATCTGGAACTCTTGCATCATTATGGTAACAGCGATTGCAGGTTATCTCCGAATGACTCAGATATATTAAGATTTTCAACCTAAATGCGCGCTCTCTCTCTCTCTCTCTCTCTCTCTCTCTGGTCGACCTATTCACCGGCATTTCTTTGTGTAAAAAACTAAATTCTTTACATTACTCTGCAACTAAATACAACAAACTCATTTTGTTCCTTTCCACGAAAACTATAAACTATAAGACTCAGCCACAAACAATAAACTCATATCGAGTCTCTTCATAAACAACAATAAATTTGTTTCATGATTTATAGAACGACTAGCTAAATCCCTTTTTTTCCTTTGCGCGAAGGCAATAAATTCTCTTTAAATTATTAAATTAAAAACCAATAAATCCATTTCATGTGGAACTATATAAAAGCAATAAATTTCCTTCATCGCTCTGAAACAAAACGAACAAAACCAATTTCATTCTTTTTATAAATGGAAATAAATTATTTTTTAAAAATCTAAATGAAAAAAGCTAATTAATCCACTTCATGTGTTTGTATGAAACCAATAAATTTGTTGCGAATTCTGCAACAAACTCCAATAAATCCCATTTGCTCCCTTTGCATAAAAGCAATAAACTCTCTCTGCAATACTGAACGACCAACCAGTGAATCCATCCTCCCGTTTGTATGTTTATTATAAAAAACCGTAATCTTTCATCTCTTAAATAAACCGTGAATAAGCCAAGAAAATATGCAGATTCATGGAACTTAATATCTGGGTCATTTGCGCGTCTGCGCCCGCGCACTTGTATGTGTTCGGTAAGATGTGCAGCCCAAGGTCTTACTGGTTCAAATCCTTCGCATTTTGAAAAGATTACGTCGAAGGATGAAAGGGAAAGTATGATTAAGGATTACAGAGGTGTGGAACGGAATGGAATGGAATATAGAGTTTAGGCCAGAGGCCAAGCACTGGGACATGTGAGGTCATTCAGCGCTGAAACGGAAATTGAGAGTAAAAGGTTACAAAGGTGTAACAGGAGGAAAACTCACAGATGCACTGTGAAACTATTGTTAGGAGAGGGTTCATAGCAAGATGGAAGAAAGATAATATGAATGGAGGTACAGTAAAGGGAATGAAAGGGGTTGCAGCTAGGGGCCTAAGGAAGGCACGCTGCAGAGAACCTTTAGTAATGCCTACAGTGCACCCGGTGAGGTGCACTGACGGACTGACGGCACTGACGGGGTACAGTCTTGAAGTAAACTTATTCTTGTCGAGGTCTGGCAATCCTGTAGCTAATGTTTATTGAGAATAATTGAAACGTTTGAAGTTTATTTAGAATAATTGAAACGTTTGAAGTCACAGAGACAGGAACGTTTCCAATGAGCTTTAGTTAAGCGCCTTCAAATGTCTGAACTTGTACCAAGGCACAAACGTTCCTTTATCAATTATTGAAAGATGAAAATCACCGCAACGTTTTCAATAACACAAAAAGAAGGTAAGAGTCACGAACGCTCAAGTCGAACTGGGATGTGAGAATTCATCAATGAATGAGAGTTAAAATCATGGCACTATTAAAGCTTCCCTTTATCAGAGTCAGTTGATGTAACGCGAAGAGAAACGTTCATTGATCAGTGGAAATTAGTTCAGAATCGGTAAAACGTTTGAATGAAAGAGTCTCGAAAGTTATTAAGAGATTATGATAAAGAATCTTTAAATTGTTACCATAACACAAAGCAAAAGTTCCTTCACCAAAGTGATGACCATCTTTAACAAGAAAATATGCGCCGAAGTTTTTTCGGCGCAATCGAGTTTTCTGTACAGCGTATAATCAAGGCCACCGAAAATAGATCTATCTTTTGGTGGTCTCGGTGTAATGCTGTATGAGCCGCTGCCCATGAAACTCTCAGCCAGTCGTGGTGGCCTGTGTTGTTGCGTTCCTAGAAGCAATATCATGGCTAACTTTAACCTTAAATGAAATAAAACCTACTGAGGCTAGAGGGCTGCAATTTGTTATGTTTGATGATTGGAGGGTGGATGATCAACATAACAATTTGCAGCCCTCTAGCCTCTGTAGTTTTTAAGATCTGAGGCGGGACAGAAAAAGTGCGGACGGACGGACAAATAGCCGTCGCTTTGATAGTTTTCTTTTACAGAAAACTAAAAACAAATAAAACGAACGAAAGCTCTCCAATCTCCAAGTCATGCACCGAGGAGTTCATGCACTTCCCGAGCCATAACGATTTGCATTCATTCTCACATCCGCCATTATCTCAGTTCCGTTAGTCGAATGGGCTTCAAACTCGAGCGCCTTCGAGTCTTGTCGGATTCCTTATAGTTTCTGGGGCAGAATCCGCTCAAGTACGGCGCCTTCGGGATCGACAGAGAGGTCAGTGAGACAGGCAGAATGACGGGCAGAAGATCCACGGGGTTAAACAAATGGACAGAAACTCTTTCCCACGGACGGGAGCCGTACTACTCCTTGTGCAAAGTCAATCAAGTACCGTGTCTTCGGAGTCAACTGACCGGTCAGATACACAGATAGACAGACGGTCTACGTGGTCAGTCAGTCAGACACTCTATCGCACATTACGGAGGCTATAAATACCACTAGTTTCTGGGGAGAACCTTATGCAAAATAAGGTGCTCTTACAAGCTGTCAGTATTCAGGTTTCTCTGTAACTTTAGGACCTCAGAACACCCTTCAATTACGCTTATTCAGCGCTTTTTAGTTTGCTGTACAAGAAAACTAGCGAGATGGCTTTTTGTCTGTCCGTCCGCCCTCAGATCTTAAAAACTACTGAGGTTAGAGGGCTGCAAATTGATATGTTGATCATCCACCCTCCAGTCATCAAACTTACCGGATTGCAGCCCTCTAGCCTCAGCAGTTTTTATTTAACTTAAGGTTAAAGTTTGTCATGATCGTGCGTTTGGTACCGCTATAGGTGCCAAAAACACAGGCCACCACCGGGTCGTGGCTGAGAGTTTCGTAGGCCGCGGCTGAAAGTTTCATCGGCCGTGGCTGAGAGGTTCATACAGCATTATACACTGTACAGAAAAATCGTTTGGCGCCGAAGAAACTTCGGCTTATATTTTACTTGTTTACTTCTATTAAGCTGTTTAAAGCCAGAATCAATAAATTCAACAAGATTCTCTTATGTGGGGACTGCTTCCTAAGATCCTAAGATTCGTAAGGGGAGAGCAAACCATTAGTCAGTGCAGGGTAATCACTCGAAGTATTGGACACAACCACCAATAACTCATCAACTTGTATTCCACCTGCTTGTGATGTGTATGCGACAAGTTATCGACATTTGTCTGTGACCTCATTTACAGTCGTGTGGAGGCGCGCTTAAGAACACACTTTTCTTGTCATGATTCAACACTTTTGTAGCATTCGTCGTCCGGATTCCAGTAGGTTTAGGATCCTAGTAAGATATACGCAACTAATATGACTCTCTGGTGAATGGAATGGAATATAGAGTTTAGGCCAAAGGCCAAACACTGGGACCTTTGATGTCATTCAGCGCTGGAAAGGAAATTGAGAGCAAAAAGGTTTGGAGGGTGTAACAGGAGGAAAACCTCGCAGTTGCGCTGCGAATCAATTGTTAGGAGAGGGAGGATAGCAAGATGGAAGAAATATAATATGAAAGGAGGTACAGTAAAAGGAACGGAAGGGGTTGCAGCTAGGAGCCGAAGGGACGCTGCAGAGAACTTTTAGTAATGCTTACAGTACATCGCGTGAGGTGCACTGACGGCAACCCCGTCCCCCTCTACGGGGATTCTCCGATGAGGGAGCTTCCACGAAGCGAGCTGAGACCATTCTAAAATGCCAAGGACAGAAATCGCCAATCTTATTGTTGTCCTTTTTCGCTTTATCAGATGACCAATGGACCACCGCCACTCTACTCTATCACGACGGTTCAAGGATCCCTTGTCTGTCACGGATCACTCCCTCGGATCAAACTTATGAGTTTGGAGATCCTGGAGGGTTTAATTTTTGTTTTTGGGTTTTTGGTTTTCTGTAAAAGAAAACTATTGTGCCGGCTTTGCCTGTCCGTCCGCATTTTTTCTGTTCGCCCTCAGATCTTGAAAACTACTGAGGCTAGAGGGCTGCAGATTGGTATGTTGATCATCCATCCTCCAATCATCAAACATACCAAATTGCAGCCCTCTGGCCTCAGTGCTTTTTTATTTTATTTAAAGTTAAAGTTAGCCATAATCGTGCTTCTGGCAACGATATAGGACATGCCAACACCGGCCCGTGGTTAAAGTTTCATGGGTCGCGGCTCATACAGCATTATACCGAGACCACCGAAAGATAGATCTACTTTCGGTGGCCTTGATTATATGCTGTGTTGGCTGTACAGAAAACTCGATTGTGCCGAAGAAACTTCGCCGCATTTCTTACTTGTTCGTTTCAAGCCCACTTCCGGGTCGGGTTTCTAATTGCTGCGAATATTTTCATTGCTTTAGCATCTCAAACAACAACATGCTGTCATTTTACGGCCATGGGTATTATTATTATTATTATTGTTATTATTATGAACTTTAACGATATTACTGACTGATATTATTATTACTATTGGTTTGCTATTATTCTGCGCTAGTTTATCCAGACCACTCAAACTGTTTAAGGTGGTAGATAAAGCAGTTTGACAGCTATCTCTGATTTTACAGACAATTTGATCTTTAAGGTACACTTTTGCCAATACCTATCAAGGCACCGTATGCTTCTCTCTCGCTGATCACAAATGAGTAGAACAGCGTTCGATCACGGGGCTAAGGAGAGAGGCATGGGGCGATTCTTTAAATATCAATTATGCCTCGGCTGATCTAAGCCTTAAATTATGTATCTAGTTATTAGTTAACTGTTGTTGGTCACGGCTTGGGTGGTGTCTGTGTGTGTGTGTGTGTGTGTGTGTGTGTGTGTGAGAGAGAGAGAGAGAGAGAGCAAACAGTTAACACGAGCGATCATTACTTTGTTGAAATGTATACAACCATATCATAATTAAAATAAGAAGCCATCGATGAGCTAATCCATATCCTTGACATAGTAAAGAAATTCATCAGGTATCCAGATATTCTCTCTCTCTCTCTCTCTCTCTCTCTCTCTCTCTCTCTCTCTCTCTCTCTCTTATATTTTTCATTTCTTGTCATTCATGTACCCTTCACACTTCTAGCCTGCCTCCTTGTCTCCCCAATGTTGATTTAGAATGATTTATTTTAATAGATTTCATGCTGCTTATACAATGACATACATTGCACGCATGCGCTCGCCCAACCGCAGGCGAATTTAGGGAAAGAGGAGTCAGTATAATTTTCAAATATTGCTGACAATTGAAATGGAGAGACAAATCCACAGTTATTGATGGGTACGTATATTTAGAAATAAATCTCTACAGAGAGCTTTCAATTCCCCTTCTCAGATTGAAAAAGGGAACCGAATAGATTCCCGAAAGCTATCTGTAAAGATTTATTTCTAAATATACGCACCCATCAATAACTGTGGATTTGTTTCTCCATTGCTGGCAATGCTCATGTCATTCCACGTACGTGGTTGTTTGGAATCTGCTCGATGACATTTTTGCTACTTCAGTTTTGCACCAGTATAGAAAAAGATGTTTATTTAGTGTAATAATGTTTGGCACTAAGCCTGACTTTAATTAGAATCGGTATGGGCTGCTCAGTGAAAGGTCTCGCTATCTTCAATATCAAACACCAAATTAGAAAAAAATATTCATGTTTCTTCAAAGTTCGGTAGCATTCGTGACTCAACTTTTACAATGACACGGAAAGAAGCACTTGCTATTTAATGCAAAGTTTAGTAGCGACCTTGGTCTCAAATTTGCAAAAAAAAAAAAAAAAAAAAAAAGGCATTGTCTTCGGGATGAAGTTTCGTAGCGAGCAAGACTTCATCTTTGTACCAAAATATTTGACTTCGATTTTGCACCAGCGTCGAAAATACACTGGCCATTTTTTGTAGATTTTAACACCAGGATACAAAAGATGCTTCGCGAGTACCGCACTACTATCTTGCTTCTTTCTACTTCTTGTTCCGTTTCCCAAAATTTCTGGAACTGAAAGGAACAAACGGAACGTCAACAGCCCGACGACACCCCTGACCTTGCTACTCTATGTTCTTATGTCTTTTTTTTTTTTTATTTTTTCATTGTTTTGGTCACGGGGCGTGTTCTCTTGGATCTATTGTTTGTGTGTTCGAGGCAGAAAATAGCGGGCGGTTTTGTAATGGATAGAATGCGCCCCTTTTTTTTGCATCACTTAGCGGATAACGGGAGGGCTGGATGTTTTTGAGTTGAATGTTCTGCGTCTGTTTGTTTGTGGAATGTTCCTATGTCTGTTCGTCTGTCTATTTTTCTGTGTTTAAATAAGTAGACTGAATGCTCTCTCTCTCTCTCTCTCTCTCTCTCTCTCTCTCTCTCTTGTATATAATAAAATCTTTCCTCTCCAGTTTATGCACAAACGCATATATAAGTGTACGTGTCCTGTTATGCATATCTATATCTATCTATCTATCTATATATATATATATATATTTATATATATACATAATATATATATATATATATATATATATATATATATATATATATATACATTATATATATATGTATATATATTTTTATATATACATTAAATATATATTATGTATATATCTATTCATATATATATTTATATATATGCTATATATATATATATATATATATATATATATATATATATATATATATATATATATATATATATATATATATATATATATATATATATATATGAAATATACTTTGTATTGATTTACCAACACTATTACACGTATTTTCTCCCTCATGCCTTAAACTCCACTGTCAAAAATAAGTAAACTCAATAAAAAGAAAACCTGAATTAATAGCAAAACTCCTCACGAACTCTTCATATCTCATTTCATATTTCACGTGATTACGATCCAGCCCCTCTTGTGTAAGAAGTTGCGTGAAGTTGCAGACCTCCGTCAGCCGAACAACTTCACAACTTATAAATTGGTTTTCTCGCGCCGTCGTGCAGTGAAAATGTGAAAATACATGCCTTCGATGAGAAAACGGCGCAACGGTTTTGCAATTCAAGAAATTCCAAGAATATTTTACGGTAAAGACGTGTAGTATGTCGGGAGATTACGTTCTGTATGCTCCCTAAACTGGAATAGAAGAAATGTCACTAATATTCAATAGGCAAGGCATGTAACTGTTGAGATATTGAGTGTTTTGGTGTTAAAAATTATTTTCTTTAGTCTAATCTCTACTTCGCGCCACTTTTTATTGCCCAGTAACTTTCAAAATCAAAATTTTGAAGCTCATTGTGTGTATAATAGCGTCATAACGATTATTCTCCACTTGTATACTCATTAAAATAACCTGATTAACTATCTTCCCGTTTGGGAATAGCCTGATTAAAAAAAAAAAAAAACTTGTGAGCTGACGGTAAATACCCGCACTTGATATCATTAGAGCTCATTGTAATTAGAGGAAGCATATGCTCACCAGCCACCGTTGGTTCCAAAGATATCAACTGTGGAAATTTATCGTAAACTCCACAAACCATACTGTAGGCCGCAGAATTGCAGGGTAGCCAGATTAAATGGTTTCCCAGCCGTTATTTTGTTTCCAAGGGCCTTGAATTCACACGGAACATATCTAAATACAAGAAAAGGGATCCCATAATTTAGCCAAATTCAGTGCCTCCTGGAAGCAGCTCTTATTTATTGCTCTGTTCCTTTTCCTCTTCCATTTCTTACTATGAATGGAAAAGCAATGGTGCCTCTAATTTTAGTTTTCTGTAAAAGAGAACTATTGTGCCGGCTTTGTCTTCCGTCCGCACTTTTTCTGTTCGCTCTCAGAAAACTACTGAGGCTAGAGGGCTGCAAATTGGTATGTTGATCATCCATCTTCCAATCATCAAACATACCAAATTGCATCCCTCTAGCCTCATTAGATTTTATTTTATTTAAGGTTCAAGTTAGCAATAGTCGTGCTTCTGGCAATGTAGCAACACAGGCCACCACAGCCGGCTGAGAGTTTCACGGGTCGCGGTTCATACCACCGAAAGATTAGATCTATTTTCGTTGGCCTTGATTATACGCTGTAGCGGCTGTACAGAAAATCTGATTGCGCCGAAGAAACTTCGGCGCAGTTTTTACTTGTTTCATAGTACTTTTTGAGGATTCAAGCTATATCAGCTCTATCTTGGGAGGATAATAAAGTTTACATTACTAAGCCTGTTTCTTAGAAATTAGCAGTATTGGGTAAAATTCCTAGGTTTCTAAATCCTGACTTTGGCCTTATTCGTCCACTCTTTCAAAAGCGCTCTGATATTTGCCAACGCCTGTTGAAGCTATATTGGAATACGTTTTCCAAAACCGAACAAGAAACCCTGGAGTTGATTTTTCAGACTAGATTGGAAACATTCCACGGAAACGCTGATGAAAAAGATATGCTAAATAATAAGAAAAATGCGCCATAACTCAATTTCAAAGACGTGTGACACACTGGAACCCATTTTCCAAACTGGAACGCAAAAATGCGGGAACGCGTGATGTTGAATACAACCCAAATACAGGAATATATCTTCCAGACTGAAAACAAAGGGTCCGAATGAACCCAATGCAAAGATTTCCATCATGCTGGAACCCACTTTCCAGGTTACCTCCAACATATGCTGGAATATGTCGCACAGAATACAGCCAACGTACAGTATACTGGAATCTAATTTTCAGACTAGGAAAAAAGATATAATCTAGAGGAACTCCAAAAAATAAGATAATTTAAGATCCTCATTAAAAGAGACGTGTCATAAGCCAGTCCCAAAGATTTGTAACATACTGGAATCCATTTTCCAGACTCAAGTCCCTTTCCAGAGCTTCGTGTCAAAGCGTCATGTGCGCGAGGCTCTTGCTGACCATGAACTCATTTCCCCCCCTTGGACGACGTGAGATGTTGCCACATTTTCCAGAATCATTTCCAGTCCTTTTGCCTTTTGGTGTCGATTATGTCGTTTTGGGGCGTTTAAATATAAGTTTATTTGATAAATGAGGGCGCTAGGGGCATAGGCAAACCAATGCCCAGGTTCGAGGACGACATCAGATTGGAGGGGGAAGGAAAGACGAGTTGGGTCTGGTCCAGAAGGAAGTTGCTGGACTACGTGAGATGTTGCCACATTTCCCAGAATCATTTCCAGTCCTTTCGGCTTTTGGTGTCATTTATGTCGTTTTGGAGGTTTTGAATATTCGTTTATTTGATAAACGAGGAGGCTAGGGACATGGGCAAACCAATGCCCAGGTTCGAAGACGACATCAAAAGAGTTGGGTCTGGTCCAGAAGGAAGTTGTCGAAGTCGCGTGCAGGTCTGACGTTGCTTTTGCTTTTGCTTTCCTTTGTCTTTTCTGTCGTTTTATCGATTTGATGTCGTTATATTACAAGCAGTGTGCGATTCATTTTCGTTCGAAATAAATCATTATTTTAACTTATTCTACGTCGAATAGTTCTCCCAAGTTTGTCGTTTTACTGTATACAAACGCACGCATGCACAGATTACCATTTCATTATTATTATTATTATTATTATTATTATTATTATTATTATTATTATTATTATTATTATTATATAAAAATGTACAAAGCCTTACACAGAACAAGCCTACGAGGACATCAACTTGTAAATCAGGCTTACATGTGAAAAAATTAAAAAAGAAAGGACAATATAACTGATGAAAATATAGATAAATAAAGTTTATAAAAGCACAAAATAACTGTAAAGACTTTCTAAAGCTTGCGAGAATTTGCATCAACAGAAGTCCCAAGAGGTCATCTTGCATAAAACGCTATTTGTGAAGATGCCTCGGTCTGAGCTTCGAAATGGTACGTCACGTCCTTAGGGCCGGCACTTATCGTCTTCCAGTATGTGGAACACTTCCATCATCAGTTGGCCCTGTGTAGGTATTCAGAACGAATGTACCGAGTACTGAGGTCCGACCTTGGACATTACGTACCATCCCTACTGCCGGGACTTATCATCTTGACGTTCCCTCATATTTCCGTCATTTATAACGGTACGGGTACGTAAGTGTACGGAAATAACTTGAATAAAAGGTACAGCGGTACAAAACATTCGTTGCATTGACCCAAAATCCGATTTGGTGAATGGAAACCAGTGACCATACAAACCTGATGCTGTGCAAACGGCATTTAAATCTGTAGACCTGTTTGAAAAACTCATTGACCTCGAACTAGGAAACTGTTGTAGATCTCTTCCATTTAGGGTGGTCTGTGCTAGAGAGAGAGAGAGAGAGAGAGAGAGAGAGAGAGAGAGAGAGAGAGAGAGAGAGAGAGAGAGAGAGACGGGAAGGAGTTAGGTCATAGTTTCATTTAAGAGAGAGAGAGGGAGGCTGGTGGAAGGAAAAGAAGGAGAGATTTTATTGTTACCCAGTGGGGGAAGAGAGAGAGAGAGAGAGTGAGAGATAAACTTAATCTTACCTTGGAATAGTGAAAGAGAATTTATATCTCAGAGAGAGAGAGAGAGAGAGAGAGAGAGAGAGAGAGAGAGAGAGAGAGACATTAATATCAGCTGAAAAGGGCTACTGTGTTAGTTTCTTTGTAACTTTATTCGTTTGTGTGTGTGTGTGTGTGAGAGAGAGAGAGAGAGAGAGAGAGAGAGAGAGAGAGAGAGAGAGAGAGAGAGAGAGAGAGAGACATTAATATCAGCTGAAAAGGGCTACTGTGTTAGTTTCTTTGTAACTTTATTCGTTTGTGTGTGAGAGAGAGAGAGAGAGAGAGAGAGAGAGAGAGAGAGAGAGAGAGAGAGAGAGAGAGAGAGACAAAAGCTGCATAAGCAGTAGAGGAAAAGCTTATCAGAGGTCATGTGTGCTGGTCACAGCTAACAGTTGCCTACACCACCACCTCTCCTGAGGAAGAAGAAGAAGAATAAGAAAGTAAACAAACGTCATATGAGCGTTGTCTAGATCTCTGAGAGAGTCGAATGTTTCCGACAGACTCACTTCGACCTCATTCGAAGGACTTTATCTTGAATGTGTTGGGACTGGAGGTAGACAGAGTTAAAGCAGTTGTAAAGCTATGTGGGAAGAGATTAAAAAGAAAGGAAAGTAAAAGGACGAAAGCGAAGCAGGAGGTAACTCCCCAACGGGGTCCAGTTGAGGAAAAATGAACTCGTATTTTTACATCGTTAGCCTCCAACTGAGAAAACTTTGTTGTTGTCTTTTGCTTCTTTCCTCCTTGATTTGAGGAAATCTCTCCGAAGGAGGAAAACCTTTCTCGTTTGTCTTTTGTCTCAAAAATAGAAGAGAAAATGGTCTTTATGACTACTTCTTATTAAGGAAAATTCGTTTGCTCTTCGTCATCGCCTCTGAAGTGAGAGAAAATGGAATTGTTTGCGCCAAGGCTCCTTTAAATTGACGTTCATGTGGCCGCCAGTTTTGACACCAATACTGGCAAAGGGGCCACGTGTAGCCACAAGATGCTGAAAGATAAGGGGGGGAAAATTGTACTTTTGCAGAAACACCGTAATCATAGTTTCAGTCCTTTTGCTGCAACGTGACTTGCAAATGCTACTTAAACTATTACTACTATCCTTACTGCTACCCCTGCGGCACCTCGGTTTCATTGTAATCCATAGTCTATCCCACTAGATCAATAAGGTCCATCGCCAGTTAGTAACACGATTCTCATTTTCCAAGGCAGAGGTTCTTACTTTGCTCAACATCTATATCTAGTCTTGTGACATTAAACTTCTCTCTGGTGGCACTCGAGCGTGAATATTGCCGCTCGCACAGTATCTTGGAGCACGTTAAAAGTTTTCGTCATATTCTTTTTAAAATAAAGATTCAATCTCGTAATCGGTCGCCGAGGCCTTCACGGGCAAATCGGTGCTGAAACTCGCAAAGCATCGGACCTGTCAGAAGGACATCTCAGGACGCAGCGAGAACAAACAACAAAGGAAAGTTGCTTCAGATTTATACAGTTACAGCAAACAGGTTTAGGGACGCTATGGTAAGCCAGTCATACCCTTGTTGTCTTTGCAATTTTTCTCAAAGGAGAGAAAAAGCTGCCCTGTGGAGTCTCGCAAGCACCCCGTCTCCCACGGGGGAGGAGATTAGAGCTGCGCTGCCTGTTTAAAACCAGTCTGACGACGGTGTTTTCAAGGAGAGATTCAAAAGGGGGTTTCAGTCAGCCCGAGATTTTGGGGGATTTGGGAACTTCGTGAACGAGGGATTACTTTTGCAACTCTGGAAGGAGCTTGACCGATGGAAGGATTAGTAAGAGACGGGGCCATCGAGAGAGGTAGAAAATAAGAGATGTGGAAAATAAGAGACATGACTTAGGAGACATTTGATAAAGAAGAACTTTGCTGATAAGTAAATGGACCGGTAGGAGATCTGATAAGAGACAGACCAGTAAGAGAGACATGACTTAGAAGACATTTGATAAAGGAGAACTTTGCTGATAAGTAAATGGACCAATAGGAGATTTGATAAGAGACAGACCAATAAGAGACATGACCAGTAAGGGGCATGACTAAGACTGGTGAGAAAGGAGAGTGTTGCTAATAAGTTAATGGGCCAATAGGAGATTTAGTGAGAGACGGGCTGGTGGGAGATGTAGTCAGTAAGAATCATGATTAATGAGGCGTGTGTAAAAGGGAAATGTTGCTAATA
>NC_089773.1:2880000-2922500 GCF_040412425.1 Macrobrachium rosenbergii
TAAAATATATATATTATATATATATGTATATGTATATATACTGTATATATACATATAAACATATACATATATATATACATATATATATATATACATATGTATATATACATATATACATACATATATATATATATATATATATATATATTTATATATATATATATATGTTTGATCTTATGTATGCAACTACATATTAAGATCACATGGTATTGCAATGAACTCTCATCAGGAAGGTCCGTAGCTTGATCCCAGCCAGTCGCACACCGGTGGGCCCACCTGTGAGTGGGTATCAGCATTAGCTAAGATCAAGAAAAGAAAGAGAGAGAGAGAGAGAGAGAGAGAGAGAGAGAGAGAGAGAGAGAGAGAGAGAGAGAGAGAGAATGACGTCGCTGGAATCCCGAAGATGACGCAGACACAATCGTCATAATAACAAGACGCACGACAATAATTTCCTGTTAATGAGACCAGCAAGATCCGTTTTACGTGTCCGTGCTTACCAGATGTTGGACATGCGCTGGGCGGAACGCAGGTGAACCGGACACGAAGAGAGAGTCCGGATGAGTGGGCCACAATTACCGGAAGTATACGGATTAAGCATGGTGAATAGGTGACGGCGATTTAAAAAAATAAGTAAAAAATGCTCCGAAGTTTCTTCGGCGCAATCGAGTTTTCTGTACAGCGCATAATCAAGGCCACCGAAAATAGATCTATCTTTCGGTGGTCTCGGTATGATGCTGTATGAGTCGCGGCCCATGAAACTTTCAGCGGCAGTGGTGGCCTATGTTGTTTCGTTGCCAGAAGCACGATTATGGAATTTTAACCTTAAATAAAATAAAAACTACTGATGAGGCTAGAGGGCTGCAATTTGGTATGTTTGATGATTGGAGGGTGGATGATCAACATACCAATTTGCAGCCGTCTAGCCTCAGTAGTTTTCAAGATCTGAGGGCGGAAAGAAAAAGTGCGGACGGAAAAAAATTGCGGAGAGAATAAAGTGCGGACGGGCAGACAAAGCCGGCACAATAGCTTTCTTTTCAGAAAACTAAAAATGCGTGTAGAGACGAGGAATCAAGAATGTGGCCTAAAGAAAGAACGTGGGAAACGGGTGACGAGATGAAAATATTCAAAAACAGGATAAAGAGAACATGACTGGATCTAATTTGGAGAACAGGTGGGGGAGAATAAAAAAAAAAAAAATAGGAGGTAATCAAGAGTGTTTGGATCAAGTATACAAGTATAGGTAAGAACTGGGTAAAAGGGTTAAAACGATTCTGAGACAAGGAATGACGTATGTGAATGAATCTTCCTGACGAATTGGGAAGAGGTGTTTTTGATAAGGTAGATATATATATAGAAGGTATAGATAAAGGCTCTTAAGGTTTATATATATATATATATATATATATATATATATATATATATATATATATATATATTATATACATATATATATATAAATTTTTATATATATATATATATATGTATATATAGCCAGAAAACCTCGAGAGCTTTAATCTATACCTTCTATATAACTATCTTATCAACAAACCTCTTCTCCATTTCTCAGAAATATATATACATATATATATATATATATATATATATATATATATATAGTTTATAATATATATATATATATATATATATATATATATATATATATATATATATATATATATATATATAAAACACATCACCACAGGTGAAAAAATTAGAGACTGGTTGTAGGCTCTGACCGGTTTCGACTTTATTTCCAAGCCATTGACGAAGGACTGATAGACAGTGGCAGAAATCACAATACATACACTTCAGAGACAGTACGGACGAACATACCAAACATTTGAGATAACAAATCTACACCTGACAGGTGTCAAAGGGGAGGGGCGACAAAACTCGTTAGTATTAGTGCCTCAGTACTGTTTACAATTATGATAATCTTTCATCCATACATATCTACTGCCTTCCTTATAAAATTTAAGCATTTTACAAATTTCTTTTGAAATTATAAGAACAAGCCTATTCATTCCTTGGCTGATACCAGTTTTATGATAAAATCTAATCCTTCGGGCCAGCCCTAGGAGAGCTGTTAGTCAGCTCAGTGGTCTGGTTAAACTAAGGTAAACTTAGCCTATGGCCATAAATTTCTTTTATAAAGCAATATTCAGTGATATTCATTTCCAGTGCATTGTTAGAATAAACTCTCTCTATCGCCCATGACCAGTTGAATGTATGATTATTCTCACTAACACTTACAATAATTCTACTGTTCACCTGTGCATATCTTACACATTTTTTATGCCGTTCTATTCTCTTTTCCAGTGCTTTGCCAGTTTGACCAATACAAAGCTGCCACAAGAATTATGTGTAATTTTACGTACACCCCCTTTAGTGTTGTCGGGAGTGTTCTGTATAAGTACATGTCTCATTTTTCTTTTATTAAAATAATGCTACAGTAACTCGAAAAGTCTTGAGAAAATGGAGGATAATTTTAACTCTATTATTATATGGTATTACAAGCAAATTTTTTGTGTTGTAAGTTTTTTTTTATTTTGTTTTGAACCAGAGCCTTTTTTACCACTTCTAATACATTGTCTAATGCACTATCAGGGTATTTCAATTTCTTGCTTATATTCCTAGCCCTATTTATTTCACCATCAACATATTCAGGGCTACGTATACGTAATGCTCTTAAAAACATAGATGTGAACACTGATGTCTTTACTTTATTGTTTTGAGCAGAATAAAAATACACATATGAAGAAATATAAGCAGGTTTTCATTGAACACTTTACTAAACACATTACTATCTCTATGTATTAGAGAATCCAGGAAGGGTAGGCGCCCATAGTGAATTTCCGTAGTGAATTTAATTGATTTAACTTGTCAAATAAGTTTTCGTTCCATGGCCACCCGCAAATTCTACCGTCGAGATGGAAATCTGAGAAAGATTCAACCGGGCTCCAATTGCTGTATATTTGTCAACTTAGATTGAAAAAAGCTTTTATTTATTTATTTACTTTTCTTTTTTATCAAGGAACGCTGTGACACAGCGGTGCTCTTGAGGTTCCATTTTCTGCAATTTCAAATTTGGTTAAAATTTTATCTTCTAGTAAATGGGTCATTAAAGTGACGTGTGTGGCACTTTGAAATTTATTTGGATACGAGCTGGTTGGAGCGTGCTACGCGCTCTGGAACTCGGCGCTGCTGTCTCCACTACCCTCCCAATTCCCTACCTACCCCACCTCAATCCTGGGCGGACAAACAGGTTTGCAGGAGGAGGGTGGATGTCTCCCCTACTCTCCCGTTCCCCTACCTACCCCGCCCATCCACCCAGGGCGGACAAACAGGTTTGCAGGAGGAGGGTGGACGTCTCCCCTACCCTCACGTTCCCCTACCTACCCCGCCCCACCCTGGCCGGACAAACCGGTTTGCAGAGGGTGGGTGGCTTTGTCATGTCTCCCCTACTGTCACAAAGGGGAGGACAAACAAGATCCACTCGGATTTTATTATCATATATTAATTCCGAGGAGCAAAGAAGATGATATTATTCTCTCGAATTTTGAATATCATTTCCTTATTCGGTCTTAGAACAACTAACTTGTTTTCTTGAATTGTTGGACAAGTTGTTAAATTCCTTATCCTACATTTTGATATTAATCCCTGGCACCGTCGTTCATTTAGCTTACTGTAAATGCTGAATGAAATTATTTCATTCATTCTAATTACTCTTGCCTTTTCAATACCATAGTTCAGTAATTTTAATTCCTTCTTCTTCTTCTTTCGAACTTTTTAATCCCACTGTATAGCAGGGTCGGCCGCTCGAGTTAACTTTCTCCATCTATTTCTATTCATAGCATCTTCTTCCCCCAGTCCCACCTCACCCATATCCCTCCTCACCACATCCATCCATCTGATCCGCTGACGCCCCACACCCCCCCTCCTCCCAGTCACTGGCATGTTCTTAGCTCTCTTGACTGGTTCCACCTCCTCTCTTCTCATTACATGGCCATAGTGTCCCAGACGAGCTTCCCTAGCCTCCTCCCTTACATTACATATAGTAGTTTTAATTCCTGTTGTGACCAAATTCTGGCATAATCATCCCAATCGCGTAGTTGCATCGCTGGAACCGCAAAGTCCAAACTTCTGCAGACGCTTTATGGTTATGCTGGGTGACTTCGTATATTATTTGTTATTTATATTATTTGTTATTTATCTTAGCCCTTGGTTTATTATTCATCATACTACAGTTTTCTGTTATTTCTCTTATATAGGTTCTTCTTTCCTCTTCAGTTTCTTGTCTATACTGGGCTGCGTTTTTTATTGGGATACATATTCTTGTGGCATTCTGCCTTTCCAAAAAAGGATTACAGCTTAGATTGTAATAATTATGGTAATAATTAAAAAATCCTCCCAGTAGCCTAAGTCTTAAAATGGAGAAACAAATCCACATTTATGTATATGTACAGTACACATATTTAAGGATAAATCTGTACAAATAGCTTTAGGGAATCTGTACATATATATATATCCTTAAATGGATGTACTGTACATATACATAACTGTGCATTGGTTTCTCCAATGGTTATAATGTTTGTGCAATAAAAATTCACAATTATATAGTAAAAACTAACTTACTGAGCAATATGTAATTGTGGATTTTTATTACACAACTGTTTTTTCACGAGATTGTGAATTTGTTAGCAATGAGAATAATACCAAATTTACAAACAAAATATAGAATTACAAAAACCTCGTAAGATCAGCAGGGAGAAACAGAACTTCGCAGAAATAAATAAAAAAAAATTTAACCGTCAGTAGAGAATAGATTGCATGGCCATTGTTACTCAAACCTCCAGTGGGATTAAGTAATCCTTAAGGGCTAAGTAACACAAACTTTTTGCGTAATACGTGTCTGGGACGCGTATCCTTGGATGGATGCGCAATAGAATGTAATTCGATTCTGACTAATAGAGATTGTCTGGCGTTTCTTTGGGATGATTCTCTCTCTCTCTCTCTCTCTCTCTCTCTCTCTCTCTCTCTCTATATATATATATATATATATATATATATATATATATATATATGTGTGTGTGTGTGTGTGTGTGTGTGTGTGTGTCTGTGGGGCAAGACTTCAAGAAGTGGCATTTGTTAACTCACTCCCTCAGAAACGAAAAAAAAGAGCAGAAATCAAGAACATGAATCGTATTCGTGCGTCCGAACACACTTGACAAATGAGAACAGTTTTTACAGTCAACGTTATTTGAACGTAAGGACGCCTTCCTGAACGAAACCAAATGCCAGAGAGAGAGAGAGAGAGAGAGAGAGAGAGAGAGAGAGAGAGAGAGAGAGAGAGAGAGAGAGAACGTACAGAAAAAAACGGAACCGTCAAACATGCCATTCCCTGTCACCGCTGACCGAAGGACATTCTTTCAGAAGCAAGCTGAAGCCAATGGTCAACCAAGGCGAACGAACACGGCCGACCAGTTGCATTACTTCGGGGCGTGGTCGAGTAGCTGTTACCGGCCTCGCGACTTTTCACCTTGAACGTCGCCGGGGATCTGCTGGAGACATGCCCGATATTTCCCCCGATTAAAAATAGCTTTCTCTTTCGTTGGAGTCTTCTTGGGTCTCAGATCTTGACCTTATTGGATTTATTTCAACTGATTTTGCTCTTTAGTCTCGTCGTGTTGATGCAATGAACGATGGGGTTTTCCGGATTTAATGTATCATCTTAACTTATATATGCATATGCATATAGCCTATATATGCATATATGTATATATATATATATATATATATATATATATATATATATATATATATATATATATAATCATCTTAACTTATATATGCATATGCATATATATATGCATATATATATGCATATATATATATATATATATATATATATATATATATATATATATATATATATATATATATATATATGTGTATGTATAAATTTCTGACTCACATCAGGATCGAGCCCAGGTCATATAATATATATATATAAATATTTATATAACATGCTCGAGTCTCTCTCTCTCTCTCTCTCTCTCTCTCTCTCTCTCTCTCTCTCTCTCTCTCTATTTAACTGAAAATGAATTATGCACCTGAAAGTCTGTCATCTGTAGTGATTCACAATCGGTGTGAAAACGACATGAGGCCAGCAACCTCATCCCGTTCAAGTTCGTAATTTATCTGTAACCTTAACAATATTATAACACAGCATGGCATACTAATACGGTACACGATGCTAGGTTACAATATTCTTTTATAATTTCAATTTAATTACTGTGAGTGTTATCTAATTATAGCAACTATTCCATGAGCAAGAGCCCGTGCTGGCACCAGCCCAGCTCACAATAATAACAATACCAACGATAAAAATACTGAACGTAATTCGCCCCCACCGAAGCTCCAAATGTCTCCCTGGAGCACCTTCGCCTCGAAGCTTCGAAGACCGCCGTTGTGGCAATCCATTCTTCACCTCAGTATTTCCCAGAGGGCGTTGGGGAGGGGTGGGAGAGGGGGGGGGGGGGAAGGCAGGGGCCGACCGGAAGCGTTGCCCTGGCCTTACTGTACCTGTAAACCACACATGTAAAACGGCTCGTTCCGCCCGGGATCGCAGTAAACAGTCGGTAGTTACCGCGCAATGGCTTCGGCGCTTACCTGATCAAACGGTTCTTCGCGGAGTCACCCTCAGCTATAGCTCCGGCGGGCTCCGGAGCTCAGGCTCCTCCTCCGAGGTTTTGATTGACGAGGCGGAGGTCGTGTGCCTTGGTTTCACCCGAGTCGGGTTTATTTGTTTGTTTGTTTGTTTGTACGTACAGTATCTCAGAGGGTCAATGTTTGGGTTTTATTAGATTTTGGCAACGGATCGGCTGTGGCTTCAAGGAATGTTAATATCTTTAGATGGATCCAGGATCTGAAGTATGCAAGCATTATATATATGTTTATAGATACATATTAATTTTATATATATATATATATATATATATATATATATATATATGTATATATATATACATATATATAAAAGTATATATATATATATATATATATATATATATATATATATATATATATATATATATATTCATATATATATATGTGTGTTTATGTATATTAATTTATATATATATACGTATATATGTGTATGTATATAGTGGTGTACATACATACATACAAACATATTTACTGTATATAAAAGAGGATTGGGACGGCAAGACCTCACCTTAGGTACAGTACCAATAGAAAGAGAGGTTGGCCATAGACCAGACAATGTCAGTTCAAAAATGACGTTTATGAACTATAAACTGTGATTGTTACACACTGAAAAAATAATAAAAGGTACAGTTATCTTAGAGAGATGGTTCGTTGGATCCCTTGATTATAAAACTGTAAACTTAAACCACTTTGTTATCGTCTCGTTTTAGTTGTCTGTAAAAGGAAGCAACTGAGATGGCTGTTTGTCTGTCCATCCGCACTTTTCTGTCCGCCCTCAGATTTTAAAAGCTACTGAGGCTAGAGGGCTGCAAATTGGTATGTTGATCATCCACCCTCCAATCATCAATCATACCAAACTGCAGCCCTCTAGCCTCCTCAGTAGTTGTTATTTTATTTAAGATTAAAGTTATCCATAATCATGCTTCTGGCAACGATATAGGTGACAACAACACAGACAACCACCGGGCCGTGGCTGAGAGTTTCATACAGCATTATACGCTGTACAGAAAACTCGAAGCGCAATGCGGCTTCATCTCAAATTAATTTTGTTTTGTGTCTGTTCAGACTGGATGAACAAATACAATTTTCTTGAATTGTTCCGGTTACCTCGATGTCACGCCTTGCAACTGAAGCATGTCTTTGCGGGTGTTACTTGTTTTTCGCCTCTGTTTACTTCGTTGTTTTTGTCCTGTCTGACAAATGAACGTTATTTGCTTTGGAAAACCTATTTTAAAAGTTAATGGTGTTTGACTGTTTACTGACTGCAGAAATATAAAAAATTTTTTTAGAGACATACATATAATGAATTACCTCGTTTATAATTCTCATTTTTTTTTGCTGTAATTTGAATGATTTTGTTGCTGTTTAGATAGATAGATAGATAGATAGATAGATAGATAGATAGATAGATAGATAGATAGATAGATAGATATAAAGTTTCACATCAATAACTCACCTATACCAGAAAAAAAGTCATGGTAACCACAAAATAGCTCTTATATCGTGTACTGAAACTACAGTTTAAAAACATCAAAAGGATGAAATAAATAAGAATTTTATGAATCTTTTTTCAATTCCATTTTTTAATGACTGGAAGAGAAACCATAAAGAAAAAAAATATAGCCTACTCGCCTTTTGCGGTCTAACGAAAAATAGGAAAGAAATGAAAAATCAGAAAATGGTAATGTTTCTGGCCCCATCACGTACCAGCCAAAATTCGAAAGGGCTTCAAATGTTGCTCCGATTCTTTTTTGCCATTGACATCGAAGTGAAAGTTCTTTTTGGTCTTTGCCGAAAATATTCTTCATTTGTATTTTCCCTTTTATCTCCTCTTACTTCTTTCAAATGAAAACCATACTCTTTGGAAGCTTAAAGAATTTCAAGTCAATGACCCCAGTGGTGGGCTTGTTCCATATGAATAGGTTTCATCTCCTGAACAATAATAATAAGACTTGGGAGATCTTTTTTGACATTAATACATTTTTATCTATTTATCTATTTATTAATCTATTTCTTTCTTTTTTAATATGTGGGGTCTCTTCTTTCTGTATTTCCCTTTACTTCCTCTTACTTCTTCCTAATGAACACCTTAATATTCTTTGGATGCTTGAATTTCAAGTCAGTGGCCTCTGTGGTGGGTTTCTTCCTTATGAATAGGTTTCATTTACTGATTGATAATAATAATAATAATAATAATAATAATAATAATAATAATAATAATGTTATTTGGAAGCTTGAATTTCAAGTCAGTGGCCTCTGTGGTGGGCTTCTTCCTTATGAATAGGTTTCATTTACTGATTGATAATAATAATAATAATAATAATAATAATAATAATAATAATAATAATAATAATAATAATAATAATAATAATAATGTTATTTGGAAGCTTGAATTTCAAGTCAGTGGCCCCTGTGGTGGGCTTGCTCCACATGAATAGGTTTCATCTAATAATAATAATAATAATAATAATAATAATAATAATAATAATAATAATAATAATAATAATAATAATAATAATAAAGTTCACCGAATCTGGAGACTTTGGTATAAATCTTGAAGGTTCATCAGGAAACCTTTTGATTATGTTTCTTGAATTGTACAATGCTTGGAATGAACTTTCTCTTGACATAATATGGATTTTGAATAACAGAAATACTTACTGATAGGAATAACTGAATTCCCTTATCGTCGACATAATATACTGGCAAGATTTTTACCTTTCTCCGATTCTGGTAATTTTGTGGAAAAAATTCTTCAAATGAGGCTGTTCAATGAGATTCTTAATTCCGCATAAATTTTCGTTTTTAACCAAATTTAGTGATAGGAATAATGTTTCATTGATTTTAATGTAAAAAAACAAGTATACTCATTTGTCATAATTTGACAATTCTGGAATAGCTCTTACGTCAATCTGTCTTGTCTTGAAGTATGATTTTTGAGTGATATAGATATTCAGCGAAAAATGTACATATGTTTTTTTTAAGTAAATACAACAGGAACGTTTTTTTTTTTTGTTTCAAAATCTGATAGTTTTGTTACCTGGACATAGAATGAATGAAAGAAAATATTTTCTTTCAGATTCAATAGAGGTGGAAGCAAAAAAATTAGGATGAAAACCTACTTGGCCTAAATCCACCTGAAATAATGTTGAAATCCATCATAATTAATCCAGTAGAACCGGAAACTATGGAGACAGGATTTAAATCTCTCGGCTTCAACTCGACTGAGTTGAAAACTTATCAAATTAACATCGATTTTTTTTTAAATCTTAGAAGCTAACAGTACTTGGATGGGCGACCAGCCTAGGGAAGCTCTGAACACCAGAAGCACCAATATGCAGTACATGTTTTGCCTCGCTGTCGAACTTCTCAATTCCGGAGGTCCTTTATTCCTCACACCGTTGGACTGTGGAACAGTCTCCCTTCAGAGGATGTCGTGCAATTGGAACCTCAGAAGTTCAAGCGAAGATGCAGTGCATTACTACCCTGATACTATTCCTCTTGCATTTTAATACATTTTTATCTATTTATTAATTTATTTATTTTCATTTTTTAATACGTGGGATCTCTTCTTTCTGTATTTTCCTCTACTTCCTCTTCTTTTCCTAGTGAACACCTTTGTATTCTTTGGAAACTTGAATTTCCAGTCATTGGCCCCTGTGGTGGGCTTGTTCCATACGAATAGGTTTCATCTACTGAATGTTAATAACAGTGGACGTGGGTGGGTACCCGCTAACAAAGGGGCGTGGGCATTGAGCAAGTAATCCCATCCCAAAAATCAGTGCATTAACATTTGCAATGCACCGTAGGAGGATGTTGCAAGCGGGAATAAGTCACGCTGGAGGCCCAGAAGCCTTTAGCCCGAGGAAGTCTCATATTCAGGTCAGTGTTGCCTTGCATAAACAAACCACTAATTATGTGAGGTGGAATATTTCTGACGGGTCTTTCGGAGGGGGAGGGGTTGTGGCGGGGGGGGGGGGGAGGGGATGGGAGGCAGAGGGCCAGTGAAAATGGTATTTCATGGTACCTTCGACCACTCCAGTGCCCGAAGCGCAGGATGATGCCATGAGGGGGGCTTCAGTGAATCACGTTTCTGCTGCTTTATTGCCTCATGAATGATTCAGCTCCGTCCAGACCTTTTTTTTTTTCCATGAAATTTGTTTTCCATTTGAGGTTAATTGCATATTGCATCAGTGGCTTGTACGTGCTTGTGGTCCAGTGGGCAGGACACTCTTCTTCACAACAAGAGGTCCTGTTACATTGGGCCTCTGTTGGCGTAAGTGGATAATTGCGTTCCTTGTAGTTGGGTGACTGTAGTGGGTTGCATCTAGATTACAGAAGATCTTAAACGTAGGAATCTCATTTTAGAATTTTTTCTTTTTTAGAAATAGGAGGTTAATACTTGGATCTACCTCTATAATAGGGAAAAGTGTGTGGTTTATATATATATATATATATATATATATATATATATATATATATATATATATGTATGTATGTATGTTTATATATCTATATATATTGCTACAGGATTATTCTATTTTTCTTTAGCGTTTCTTTCCTTATTTCGTTTAATGTCAACACGAAACTCTCTCTCTCTCTCTCTCTCTCTCTCTCTCTCTCTCTCTCTCTCTCTCTCTCTCTCTTTCTCACGCAAAACCACAATGCACGCCCATAAACCTGCAATAAGTTTGTTTAAAAGTTGAACCGTTTTATTTTTTTTTTGTTATTGTCTCTACTTTGTATATTCCATGTATATGGCCTCGAGCTAAAATAAAATGTATTATTATTATTATTATTATTATTATTATTATTTCAGCTCCATGTATATGGCCTTAAGCTGACATAATATTTATTATTATTATTATTATTATTATTATTATTATTATTATTATTATTATTATTATTATTATTTCATAAAGTAATAGTTTCAGTATGTTCACCTGGCGTGACATATTTTTCCTATGTAATGTATTTTATAATGCTCTGTGTTGACGTCGAAAAATACCTTTATTTACTTATTTCTGTGTTTATTTATTGAATATTACATAATTAATCAAGTAACAACCTAACGTAATAGATTACTCAAAAAGGATTCTTTAACTCATGGTTATGTAGGCAGCCATGTTTAACTAATGATTTTACATACACACACACACACACATATATATATATATATATATATATATATATATATATATATATATATATGTATGTATGTATGTATATATATATATATATACTGTATATATAGGCAGGCAATGTTACACCGGACAGGCTGCTTCATCCCATACTCACTCTGTGGAAATATCCACTCCTCGGCCAATTACTTTATATCCCTCTACTTCCAGGTACTGAAGTTTTCTCCCTTACTTTATACTTCCTAATTCATAGCCTTCATCGAATATCTAAATGATATCACCTTTGGCCTTTGTATTCTGTATAAAGAATAAATGACGGCATTCATTCATATCTTTATCGAAGCTAAATGATTTAGCTTATTAAATATTAATTTGTCCCTTTTCCTTCTTCAGACGAGCAACAAAAAGAAGGGTGTGACCTGACGACAGAACAGCCATGCAGGTCGAACTCGTCCCTATGCGTGCCTCTGGAGCACGTTGGCGACGGCTACATCGACTGTCCGGACGGTTCGGATGAAGGTAAGTCGAAGATAAAGGTTCCTGGGTGAAAATATGAATTTTATTAAGTTATAATGTTTTAATACCGATATTTTCATGTGCATTCGTCTATATTAATGATTTCATCGTGATACCGACTTGGCGGAAGAATCGGACGTAGGAGAGTTGAAGTGGAAACTCGATTTGGGAGAATATTAACTAAAAAATTGAATACAATTTTAAATGTCTGTTTTGTCTGTCTGTCTGCCTGTCACGTGACTTCACTTGCCTCGAAATTTAACCAACTTATTTTGGTTGAAATCCGCCATTAACTCTTCGAAATATTTAGACAAACGCAATAAATTAATTATATCCCTTCAAAGGGCGGGCTTTGATGCAAAAGCAATTATTACAGCTTTTTTTTCTTCAATGCAATTGCATCGAAAGTGAAAGCAGAGAAGCAAATCCAAAATCTGTCGAGACAGGAACCAAGGCCGACTTGTGATTTGTCTCATGGCTGCTCAGTCATAGTGCATTATGAAAAGCGAGGCCGGAAGTAGAAGTAGAAATATTATCGTTTTTATTCTCTCTCTCTCTCTCTCTCTCTCTCTCTCTCTCTCTCTCTCTCTCTCTCTATATATATATATATATATATATATATATATATATATATATATATGGGAAACAACTATGAAAAAGAAAACCTGTTTTAACACACAGAGAGAGAGAGAGAGAGAGAGAGAGAGAGAGAGAGAGAGAGACCTCATGCCCTAAATACCTGCCCTCCATTTCTGTAGCAGGAGGCCGTTGTAGCAACTCTACATAATAATCTCTCTTCTCCAGAGTTCTCAAATTTCATCCATTATAGCTTAGAGATTCACCCCTCTCTCTCTCTCTCTCTCTCTCTCTCTCTCTCTCTCTCTCTCTCTCTCTCTCTCTCTCCTCTCTCTCTCCCAAATTTCTCCAGGAAGACTCGTTCCGTCATCTTACTTTAAATAAAATTGGATAGATATCGTGGTTGCGTACTTAGATACATACATACATACATACAGGCATGAAAATACATATATATATACAGTATATATATATATATATATATATATATATATATATATATATATATATATGCATATACATATATATAAATATATATATACATATACAAATACATATACATATATATATGTATGTATCCTAGCGAACGGTTAGTTATTCGGGTAAGTCATAGTTTAAGGTGAACAACTGTATGACAGGAAGATAATTTGCCTACCCGCTGGGTATGCGTGCTCTATTTAGCTAGTTCCTGATACGAGAGCTTAAATGTGAGCAATAATATTACCTGTAAATCTGTATCTATGCATGTATTTGTTCTACACACACACACACACACACACACACACACACATATATATATATATATATATATATATATATATATATATATATATATATATATATATATATATATATATATATATATATATATATATATATGTGTGTGTGTGTGTGTGTGTGTGTCTATATTTATATATATAACTATACACATATTTAGATAGATAGATAGATAGGTAGATAGATAGACAGATTGATATCCACACGCACACATACACATATATATACAAACACACACACAAGTTTTTCAATGATTACGCAGCGTCTTGAAAAATTAAGAAATTGCATGATTTAGAATATGCAATGGAATTTTGTCCTGTGGCAAAACTCGGTGACTGAATGTACCGAACTCATTTCAGAAGAGAGAGAGAGAGAGAGAGAGAGAGAGAGAGAGAGAGAGAGAGAGAGAGAGAGAGAGAGAGAGAGAAAAGGGTTACATACTCACTCGTGTTCTGAGCACCGGAGCTTTTTAAAAAAAGTGGTCAGTCGTCAACCTCGTTTTTACATGTTGCACTTTCAAGAACAGATCTTAGGCAAATGACGGCGAGGGTGAGGCTGCTCGGAAAAAGGATTGAGTTGACTTGAGATCGGTCGAATTGGTTTTTGGAAAGAGTCGAATTTACTTCGAGAGGGTCCAATTGGTATGGAAAAAATTCAAGTCGACTTGAAAGAGGGAAGAGTTGACTTGCATAGAGGTCGAGAGGGCTGGGAAAAGGGTCGAATTGACTTGAAAATGAATCAGGTAGACTTGAAAAAGGATCAGTATGTTTTGAGAAAGGGTCAAGTCGACTTGAAAAGGGGGAAGATTCGACTTACATGGTGGTCGAGAAGGCTGGTAAAAAGGTCAAATTGACTTGAAAAAGTATCAGGTAGACTTGAAAAAGGATCAGTTTGAAAAAGGATCAGTTTGTTTGAAAAAGCGCCAATTCAACTTGAGAAAGGGGAGAGTTGACTTGCATAGGGGTCGAGAAGGGTTAGAAAAGGGTCGAATTGACTTGAAAAAGAGTGATCTTATTTGAAAAAGGATCAATTTGTTTTGAAAAAGGGTCACGTCGGCTTGAAAAAGGATAAAACAGTCTTGAAAAAGTGTCGAGTAGAGTAGAAAAAGGGGAAAGCCTACATTAACTTGAAAAAGGGTCGAGTTGACATGAAAAGGGTTCAATTGACTTAAAATAGGAACGAGCTGACTTTGAAAAGAGTCGATCATTTTAAAGAGGGTCGACTGACTTGCAAAGGGTCGATCTGACCTAAGAGGGGTTCGAGTTGATCAAGACACAAATCATGTTTTGTAGGCTTCTGGTTTTAGAAAGGTCTTCTGGTCTTCTACTACTGACCTATGACGACCTTGTCACTGACCAAAAGATGATGGCGAGGGTACTAGAGCGGCCTGACCTGGCTTTGGGTTGGGTTGGGTCATCTAGAAGTTGTTGCGTTTAATCTTTCTGTGTCTGTGTGTCTGTCTTTTCTACTATTCCATAAATGTCATGAAGGATGAACATTCTGCTAACTGCAATCTCTCTCTCTCTCTCTCTCTCTCTCTCTCCGCTTAAGCTGTGAGATGGCACATTTTCACATAGGCTTTATACAATGTTCGAATAATTTCACCTGACTGATTATGCTGATTGGTTGTAAAGTATTTGAATATAAGATTAATCTCTCTCTCTCTCTCTCTCTCTCTCTCTCTCTCTCTCTCTCTCTCTCTCTCTCTCTCTCTCTCCCCCCCCCCGTTTAAGCTGTGCGATGGCACATTTTCACATAAGTTTTATACAATGTTAGAAATATTTCAACTGATTGATTATACTGATTGGGTGTAAAGCATTAGAATTTAAGATTAATTTGCCATTAGAGTAAGATAATCATTAAAAATAAATCCCACGAAAATAAAATGCGACTAATTTTAAACGACAATATTAATGTAATGGTAATGGACAACAACAACAATGGTTATATCAATAACAATATTGATAACAGTGCTGTTATCGTGAATTTTAATAATAATGTTGTCATTAATGGACATCACAAAAGTGAATACTGCAAAATGGCAGGGCTGTAATAATAATAATAATAATAATAATAATAATAATAATAATGTGTATCATGTACAATAATAAAATTTCCATTACAATAATGACAAGTGAAAAATGAGCCGAAGTTTGCTCAGCGTAATCGAGTTTTCTGTACAGCCGCTACAGCGTATAATCAAGGCCACAGAAAATAGATCTATCTTTCGGTGGTCTAGGTATAATGCTGTAAGCGCCGCGTCCAATGAAACTTTAACCACGGCTCGGTGGTGGCCTATCCTATATCGTTGCCAGAAGCATGAATATGGCTAACTTTAACCTTAAATAAAACCAAAACTACTGAGGAGGCTAGAGGGCTGCAATTTGGTATGTTCGATGACTGGACCGTGGATGATCAACATACCAATTTTCAGCCCTCTAGCCTCAGTAGTTTTTGAGATCTGAGGGCAGACAGAAAAAGTGCGGACAGAAAAGTGAGGACAGAAAAAGTGGGGACAGAACCAGTGCAGACAGAATAAATTGCGGACGGACAGACAAAGCCATCTCAATAGTTTCCTTTTATAGAAAACTAAAAATGGAAATTACATACAATAAAAAAAACAGTAAATACATCGACAAAATCACAGGCATTGCATCATCCCGGCGAGCAAAGCATCCATCATTGACACAGAGTACAGATTACACGTTCCTAATTTTCCCTGTTACGCCACAGCTTCTGGACTGCCATGATTCAATTAAAACATGATCTTTTTCACGTTTTTAGGAGTACACGATGCCCTCAAGATGATTAACATCTCTCTCTCTCTCTCTCTCTCTCTCTCTCTCTCTCTCTCTCTCTCTTCTTGATTCACCAGTTCAGCAGTTAATATAAAAATGTGCTTGTGATCAATGTCTTATTGTTTTAGTGAAGCCATCCTCTGTCAAGGGAAGTGCCTCTTATATATATATATATATATATATATATATATATATATATATATATATATATATATATATATATATATATATATATATATATATATATATGTGTGTGTGTGTGTGTGTGTGTGTGTGTACTCTCTCTCTTTCTCTCTCTCTCTCTCTTTGTGAACAATTTAATTGCACTGATTATTGCCTGATCTTATAAACGAGATCCCTCGCTGGCATGAGACCAGCCTAATCTGAAAACAAGTAAAAAATGAGCCGAAGTTTCTTCGGCTCAATCGAGTTTTCTGTGCAGCGTATAATGCTGCATGAAACTCTCAGCCACGGCCCATGAAACCTCCAGCCCCGACCCGGCGGTTGCCTGTGTTGTTGGCACCTATAGCGGTGCTAGAAGAATGATCATGGTTAATGTAACCTAAAATAAAATACAAACTACCGAGGCCAGAGGGCTGCAATTTTGTATGTTTGATGATTGGAGGGTGGATGATCAACATACCAATTTGCAGCCCTCTAGCCTCAGTAGTTTTCAAGATCTGAGGGTGGACAGAAAAAGTGCGGACGGACAGACAAATAGCCATCTCTATAATAGTTTTCTTTTACAGAAAACTAAAAAACAACAAAAGCGACAAAATCAGAAACAAAAAATACAGCAACAACTTGGCCTCTAAACATTGACCAGGTCTATTTGGAAATAAAAAAGACCTCCACAGTTAGGCTCTGGAAATTTTAGACAGCTTAAATATCAAAACCAAAGTCTCCACAAGTAATTAACTAAAAGAAGAGATTCGTTTCTTAAAACGTAAACAACTAATGTGGGTTAACCACTGTGGTTAGCTTGCTTGTTCTCCGTACTGGAACCTTGATCTAGTATTGACTTGTGTATGAAATTAAATATACATACATATACATGTGTGTGTGTGTTTGTATTTACATATCTATAAATTTCTCTACCTACCCAGGAGACCTACGGTTCCAAAAGACACCACAAAGAGCAGAAAAAAAGTATGACATTCATATCTCATGCTATACCCCATACCCAGTGGGTATGACCTTAATGACTCTGGCTATTTTATAGGCCGTCGGTGCCGGTAGCCAAAGGTCAGGAGGTTGGTTTTGAAAGGTCAAAAATAGCCCGTGTACGTCTTCGTGGCATAATCCCTGTCACACCCGTTTGCCGATTCAGACTTTGACAGTTGCTGTAATTCTTCCGCACACACGAACTTACACACATACTCTCTCTCTCTCTCTCTCTCTCTCTCTCTCTCTCTCTCTCTCTTTGTATATATATACAGTATATATATACGTATATGTATGTATATATACACCTACGTGTAAGTATTTGTGGTTCTACAAATGCACGTGACATTTTAGTTTATACCCATTATCATATTATACACATACACATACAATATATATATATATATATATATATATATATATATATATATATATATATATATATATATATATATATATATATATATGTATATATATATTCCGTGTGTATGTGCGTATAATTTGATATCAAGTATGATTAAAAGTGCCACGCGTGTATGTAAAAACATACACACATACATACATATGTGTGTGCGTATTTGTAAATCAGGTAAATGCAACATTTACACGCTTGGAAACACGTACTTGCCAACAGCGTACAGGAAAAACAACTCCTGATAACAAATAACTCCGCAGTTCAAACTGCATTGTCATTCGAGTGAATATAATAGTCTGTACAACAGCAATTTCATGATGGCTGTTCTGATAGTCAAGGCCTTCCCGAATAAATGATAGAAATTTGGAGGCATTATGCCTTGTTGCTTTCGTTTTCCCATTGTTACACAGATAGGCTATCGGCGTTGTCTTAGATTTTAAGATTGTGATCTTGAGATAAATCGTATCATTCATTAGCTGAAAAGATGAGTTTACAAAGCTACGTATTGCTTACAAACACCTGAGAATATTGTTGATTTTTCGGGAAAGTTGGTAGTGCTGTTTAGTTTCAGTGATAAGTTAGAGCGCCATTTATCGTTTCTCATGATTTTTTCAAGCGTAACTTGCTTAACTTGCTCACGAAATCTGCTGGTGAATCAGCCTAGTTTTAAAGAAGCATCTATATCAGCGGTTCTTAAACTTTTTTTTGGCCCATGCACCCTTTCACCATATGTCAGAATGTCAATTTCCCCATTTTCCAAAATAGTCTGCCTCGAGAGGTGCATTCCAAATAATAAGCAACAAAATACTAACACAAAGACACAGGCTAGCGGAGAGAAAGCCCAGCGTGACCTCTCGGTAGTGCGGACCAATGCACATTGCGTTTTGTGTGTCCTAGAGCCAGTTTGAGCCTGCCAATCTATAGTTACAATTCCCGCCCCCCTGAAACTCTGAAAGTCCCCCTATGGGGAAATTCCCCCCTGGTTGAAAACCATTGATCATTACGGTTTCCAGTCTCCTGAAATTGTAACCACGACCAGCCATGGGCTTTCAGCTAATTCCAGGTTCCGGTGGACTTCCAGCCATCCGCATTTCCAGTCCTCTGGGTCTAATGGAGCTGGTTTGTCCTGATTTGCGTCGGAAAGAAATTAGGGTCTTTTCTTTATTTCTTTCCAGATTTATTGATTTTTGATAACGTATTTAAGAGAATAATCATGCATATACATGTTTGCATATTATGTTGATATATAAACACGCAGATATCATACGCACATACATGCATGCCTCACTGGTGTGCACATACACATACAGTTTGTATAAATACATACATAATTTATTCATATTTACAAATTTCATATATATAAATATATATGTATATATACTGTATATACATATACATATACATATATATATATATATATATATATATATATATATATATATATATATATATATATATATATATATATATATATATATACGCGTGTGCGCACGTGTGTGCATAGCGGCCGCGCGTGCGTGTCAACTGGAAACTGAATGCAAGTAAAATGTCAAGTATCGTTGACATTTCACACACACGTTGCACGGCGCAGTGAATGTACAGTGGTTTGGCCGGCTTAAGAATCTTTTGGGGTCTGGAATATGTCAGCGATAATGAGAAAATAGGAAAAAATGATAAACGTAACAATGTACATATTGATAACGGTGAAGGCCCCGTTAATAACGATAATAACAGATAGAGACAGATGAATTATTACTACTGTAATAAATAACAGACAGATTAATACAGACAGTAAGAGACAGAAAGAAATTGTTATAATTCTGCCAGTAATGATGACAGATTTCGCCTTGCATGGTGGAGGCTCTCAGGCCTCCTTTGAGCCTGTTACTTCTCTGACCAAAGAAATGGTACTGTACTAAGATATAACACCTTATTCAATCAACTGTTTGTTCATACATTACATCTGAAGTATTTGTTCATTTTATCATCATTTTATTATCGTTGTCTTCAAATATGCATATACCTCCTCGTCTTTTTCTTCTGTGTCTGACTGTCCATAAAAATCCCTTTATATCATACTGATTTATCATGAGGACACCTTAACGTTAATAACAGATGTGGTCCTAGCCTACTTCCTTGGGGGACTCCAGTACAGAGTCTCCGAAGTATGCGTTGCAGATTTCTTCATAGGGACCTCCTCCTCCTCCTACACCTTTCCTATCCCCCTCCCACCACCACCACCATCATCCCCACAAGCCAAACTTTCACTTTGGTCCGCCGCGTCTGCTGCTGCGGTCTCTGGTCCGGCCCAAGACCGGTCCAGGTGGTGATGATGATGATGAAGATCCGGTTGAGGTCAAATATCCAACGATTGTTCGGCTTCGGATTCAACCGTCGCTTGATCTCACTCTGATTGATCGGTCTGGTTCGATTGGTTGATCTGGGTCCGGTCGTGATTGGTAGTTTGGTGTGGTTTGATTAGTTAGTGATTCGATCGTGACAGTTTAGGTTTCAGTGCTTTAGTCCAATTTTGATTGGTTTAGTTTGACTGGCTGATCAGGACAATATGACTGGCTGGTTGGTCCCATTTGACTGGTTTAGTTTGCCTGGCTGATCAGGACAATATGATTGGTTGGTTGGTCCCATTTGATTGGTTTAGTTTGGCTGATCAGGACAATATGATTGGCTGGTTGGTCCCATTTGATTGGTTTAGTTTGACAGGCTGATCAGGACAATATGATTGGCTGGTTGGTCCCATTTGACTGGTTCAGTTTGACTGACTGATCAGGACAATATGACTGGCTGGTTGGTCCCACTTGATTGGTTTAGTTTGGCTGATCAGGAAATATGATTGGCTGGTTGGTCCCATTTGATTGGTTTAGTTTGACAGGCTGATCAGGACAATATGATTGGCTGGTTGGTCCCATTTGACTGGTTCAGTTTGACTGGCTGATCAGGATAATAGGATTGGCTGGTTGGTCCCATTTGATTGGTTTAGTTTGACAGGCTGATCAGGACAATATGATTGGCTGGTTGGTCCCATTTGATTGGTTTAGTTTGCCAGACTGATCAGGACAATATGATTGGCTGGTTGGTCCCATTTGATTGGTTTAGTTTGACTTTCTGATCAGGGCAATACGACTGGCTGGATGGTCCCAGTTGATTGGTTTAGTTTGACTGGCTGATCAGGACAATATGACTGGCTGGTTGGTTCCATTTGATTGGCTGACTGGTCCCGTGCTGCAGGTGGATGATTTGTATAGATTGATTAAAAAAATAGAGTTAGTTAATTAGCCCACTCGGATAGGTTGATTGCTTTCATTTGATGAATTGTTTAAACATTCTTCGACGACAACAGATATATCTAATACAGTTTCTGTATACGATATGAAATAGTCTATAACTTTCGATGTAGTTTTGGATACATTTTGATACACAGTCAGTCTAGGATACCCTTAAATATCACCTTCACTACAGTCTAGGTAGCTGCCAATACAGTCTGTTATACAAATTCGGGTACAGTTAAGAATACAGTTTCAGGCACAGTCACCAACTCAGGACTCGATCAAGCGAAGTGAAAGTGGTGGTCCTCTGGCGCCAGTTGGGAACTCTAATTACAGGTGAGCCTGTAGAATCGGACATACCCAAACTCGTGCGGGTGCAATTATGCTGAGAAAAGCGAGAAGTGGTGTTGTTTCGGGATACAAAGGAGCATCTGTAAAAGGATACGGTGGGGGTTTCAAGGTGTGGGGATATATATATATATATATATATATATATATATATATATATATATATATATATATATATATATATATATATATATATATATATATATATATATATATATATATATATATATATATATATATATATATATGTATATATATATGTACACACACACAACACACACACACACACACACACACACATATATATATATATATATATATATATATATATATATATATATATATATATATATATATATATATATATTAATAACAGGACCTCATTAAAACTGGACGGTATCTAACGGATACTTGACAATGAGGACAGTTATTCCTGGAAAGCTTGTAACTTTTTTTGAATAAATATCTCCGCTAGATACCATCCAGTTTCAATGAGGTCCTGTTAGTAATTATATTAATTCACAGAACAGTCGTGTAAGTGATAAAGTTAATGTATAATATATAAATATATATATATATATATATATATATATATATATATATATATATATGACTGTAAAATATTTTCTGTGACAACAGAAATCATCTGATGAAGGGTGCCCATAAAAACACAAAAAGGTTAGATTTTACAGTGTTATATTTCGGTAATTACTGTTTCCCTCAACGGACAGGTAATGGATTTAGAGGTAAAGAACAGTGGTAATTATACAGCTGAGTCGTTGTGTAAATACCACTGTTTTCTCTACCTCTTAATCCGTTACCTGTCCGCTGAGGGAAACAGTAGTTCCCGAAATATAACGCGAAAAAATCTACCCTTTTTGTGATTTTATGAGCAGCCTTTTATTATTATTATTATATATATATATATATATATATATATATATATATATATATATATATATATATATATATATATATATATATATATATATATATATATATATATATATATATATATATATATATATATATATATATATATATATATATATATATATGAATTTCGTCAATGTTCAGCACAAACTCCCTTTCATTGAACTTTTCAATCGAAGGAATTTTACGAACGGTACAAATGACGTAATACTCTAAGTGTACAGTAGGAGGCCTTGACGCATGCGCAAGCCTTCGTAAGTTCTCACAATAACTGCATCTGTTTAATCCTTTGTGCTCAGCCATAAAGGAAGGAATAGCGAGAAAGGACTTGCCCAGTTGCGCAAAAACGAGTCATTTCAACCTGCCGAATGTAAGATGAGGAATAAGATGAGGAATCTCGTTGCGTAAACGCCAATGGGAATGAACAATCCGATCCCACGAAGCCGTCCTTCCCCCTCCCCCCCTTCCATACAACAGCATCTTTATTCCGTCAATTGCCACAGCGCGGTTCTCCCGTCTGTTGCCTGGAATATCTATGGAATCCCTTTGTAAGGGGTCGAGTACAGTGAAAGAGAGGACCCATGATGCTGTTAAAGGAGAGAGAGAGAGAGAGAGAGAGAGAGAGAGAGAGAGAGAGAGAGAGAGAGAGAGAGAGATAGGATTTCTCTGCATAGGCATCTGAGCCTTTTCCGAACATTCTCTTGGATTAATGTTGCCAATACCACACTGGAAAGGTTACGTAAGGTTACGTAATCCATTTCAACATATTTAAATGTTTGTGGTATTAAATTCTCCATCCAACTAATTTGAGAAAACATAGAACTTCCCATTTTCTTCCGTGTTTCCGAAATGAAACTTTTGATTGGTTAAAATTAGTGTTTATGTTGTATTCATGAAGTATTTGTATCTATTATAATGAGAAAATTTATTTTATCTTATTGATGGTAGTAAAATGGAAGAGAGAGAGAGAGAGAGAGAGAGAGAGAGAGAGAGAGAGAGAGAGAGAGAGAGAGAGAGAGAGAGAGAGCTAATTATGAAAAAAATTAGAAAGGGGTAACTAATATAAATCCCGTCTTATCAGTCCACCAGTTACTCACTCATCTTTCCACACAAGAGATGAAGAAGAAGAGAAGAAGAATGAGAGAGAGAGAGAGAGAGAGAGAGAGAGAGAGAGAGAGAGAGAGAGAGAGAGAGCGCGTAAACGAAGCTTGAAATGAATGCTCTAGTCTTAATAAGGAAAAGAGAATCCAGATTATATTCATATAAATTTTGAATAAATCAGCGTTAGTATGAGAGAGAGAGAGAGAGAGAGAGAGAGAGAGAGAGAGAGAGAGAGTACTAGAGGCGTGGGCGGACTTGCAGAGCCGGAGAAAGGAAGTGAATGTGATTGTTCACCTCTGAAACATATTTCGGAATTAAGTCGCGCAAACGTCCTCATTTTAATCAGCCAAAGGCCAATGGGATGGGCAACCACGTGACCTCTCTTAGTGGCAGTAACCTGTTTGCTACGCTGCTCGTCTATGTCTGGTCATTAGATGGAAGGGTGGCCACCACTAAATGTCTGACAGCAATGCATTGATTAATCTGATGACATGTAAAATTAAGCATCTTCAGGTCTGGTCAGTACTTAGGAAGGGTGACCATTAATGAACTCCATGTAGGGAAAATCCCATTAGGTTTGGTCAATACTTGGATGGGTGACCAGTAATGAATTCCATGTAGGGAAAGTCCCATAGGTTTGGCCAATAATTGGGTGGGTGGCATTGATAAATGTTTGCATCTGTATCAGTAAAGTCAAGTAGCATTAGGTTAGGTCAGCAGTTGGATAGGTGACCGGTAATATGAAACAGTCAATTACAGATTAATTAAACAATTACGAGATTAAGATCAAAGAATTTGGGGAAGTACCGAGGAATGGAAAAAATTCCACAGCCTGGAGGTGAATGGTATGAAATATTATTAAATCCGGATAACTCTTGAGTTGGTGATCTCCACGGATCACGCACGTGATTTGGACATAACATATTAAAAATAACACAGTAACAAAGTAACTAAAATAAAGAACTAGTAAAAAATGCTCCGAAGTTCCTTCGACGCAATCAAGTTTTCTGTACAACGTATAATCAAGGCCACGGAAAATAAATCTATCTTTCGGTGGTCTCGGTATAATGCTGTATGAGCAGCGGCCCATGAAACTTTAACCACGGCCCAGTGGTGGCCTATCCTATATCGTTGCCAGGCGCACGTTTATGGCTAACTTTAACCTTAAATATAACAAAAACTATTGAGGAGGCTAGAGGGCTGCAATTTGGCATGTTTGATGATTGGACGGTGGATGATCAACATACCAATTTGCAGCCCTCTAGCCTCAGTAGATTTGAAGATCTGAGGGCGGACAGAAAAAGTGCGGACAGAATAAAGCGCGGACGGACAGACAAAGCCGGCACAATAGTTTTCTTTTCAGAAAACTAAAATTAAAAATTAAAGTGTAAATAACACTACAGAACTTAAACTTAAACAGAACAAATGCAAAGAAGGTAGAAGGAAGACAAAAAAAAAAAAGATGGAAAATTGAAATTTACAAAACTTGGGAAACCACAAACAAAACCACACTCCATAGATGAGTGACGACTGAAAAAGAATAATAAAATCTTTACCTTTTAGATATCAAGAGAACTCGACTCGATTTCAAGAAAGTCCGACGCCCGCGAGACTTTCAAAAGACTTCCCGATGTTATCTTCGAATTTACGACCCGTGTATTCTTCCCTGATTGCTGTACTTTCGTCTGACGCATGACTGACAGGCCCCGTAGCGGGGGCGAGGGGGTAGCGCCGTCAGTGCACCTCGTGCGGTGCACTGTAGGCATTACTTAAGGTTCTTTGTAGCATGTTCCTTAGGCCCCTAGCTGCAATCCCTTTCGTTTCTTTTGCATGTAGCTCCTTTCATATTCTCTTTCCTCCGTCTTACTTTCCTCAACCCTCTCCTAACAATCGATTCATAGTACGACTGCTTTGAGGTTTTCCTCCTGTTACACCTTTCAAACCTTTCACTGTCAATTTCCATTTCAGCGCTGAATGACCTTTGGCCTAAATTCTATATTCAATTCAATGACTGACAGGGTGCTCGGAAATTCACTTCTTGCGTGTCAAAGACTGGCTCTATAAAGCTCTATAAGGCTACAGTTGTGGGAACTTTCAGAGAAAATTGACTTTATTGTCCGCTGAGTCTCTCTCTCTCTCTCTCTCTCTCTCTCTCTCTCTCTCTCTCTCTCTCTCTCTCTCTGTGTTTGTCTGCCTTCTAGAATTTTCAGAGGAAATTTTAATATACTATTTTCCACAAAAAATAGTTGACTTTCTGTCTCGGTTTCTATTTGTCTCTTTGTCTGTCTGTCTGTCTGTAAGGGTGTCTGTCTCTCCCTCGATATCTTTTCAGCTGAAGTTTCAAGTTCAGTTTTTCAGACTAACTTGAAGCTCTTTAGAAAGTTTCAAGTTATGAG
The DNA here is from genome assembly GCF_040412425.1 of Macrobrachium rosenbergii. Classification (NCBI taxonomy): domain Eukaryota; kingdom Metazoa; phylum Arthropoda; class Malacostraca; order Decapoda; family Palaemonidae; genus Macrobrachium; species Macrobrachium rosenbergii. The sequence goes on from NC_089773.1 coordinate 2,906,179, forward strand.
AAGATTTAATACATCTTGCGTTGATCTCGGATTAGGGAAGCATAACAATAACACTACAAAGTACATGAAAATTTTCATTAAATTTATCCTGGAAATAACTACTGCGTTAGGTTTGTGTAAATAAAAAATTTTTAAGAAATCTATTAGCTTGAAAAAGTTTTGTTATGAAAACTTCTAATAGTTCAAGAACCCAGGAGAAAGTAAAGAATTCCATAGGAAAGCATTCTCTTGTGCAAGATTATCCAATAAAATATGATTAAACTATAAAAATATAAATGAGAATGTCGGTGATTACTCCGCCTTCATGTGGAAAAGATTCTTCAATAAAAGATTCTTCAATCTTACCTTTCTGAAAGCGAGGCTGATCGTAACATTAATTTACAACTAAAATTTTCGGCAATGGGTCACAAGGAGGCTTACAGGCCTCAGAAACAAGTACCAAGGTTGATGTGACCAGGTTGATACGCCAAGATTGACATGATCAGGGTGACAAGCCCAGGGTAGCAGTTGACCTTGCCCTACAAATATAACAATGACTTCGGTTATTTTGGGGGGGACGTCATTGTAGACTTGTCTTGCCTTTGCGCATTTGATTTCTTCACGCTTAACCTTCTTGGTTAATTGTAGTGTTATCTTGTCCGCTGGAGAAACAAATCCATGGTTATGTGTGGGTACATATATTTAAAAAGAAATCCTACAGAGAGCTTTCGGGAATCTGTTCGATTGAAAAGGGGAATCGAACAGGTTCCCGAAAGCCCTCCGTGGAGATTTAGTTTTCGATATATGTACCCATACATAACTGCGGATTTGTTTCTCCATTTCCAGACTCACGCTACTGTGAGTATTCTTTCACTTTGCCCATTATTTGCACCTGTAAGCTACCTTCTCTAATGCGGGGTGGCTTCAGAGAAGCTGAAACTAGCAGTCGCTGACGCATTCACTTTTTCTCGCCAAAAATGATTGAATTTAATTTTCAACTTTGTCAAGAAACCATTGTCCTTGAAGGTGGATGGCTTTAGTAATAATATGGATAGCAGTCATTGGCACAATCAATCTGCAACTGCATGGCTCTTATTGAAAAGGTTGGCTTCAGAGAAAATGTCGACGAGAGTTACTGTAATATTCATTCACTCCCTGCACCGTTTTTTTTATCATGTAGTTTTCTGTTCTCTCGGTACGCGATGATTCCTAAACTGGATGGCTTTGAGGAATATAATGCCAACAGTCGCCACATTTTCACTCTCATAAATGTGAAATGAAAGAGGTCATTTTTTGTGAAGAACACTTAAAATTATATACAATCCCTTCATTATTCCAATCATTTTATTTTGAAACTTTTTGTTTTAAATAAATATAAAAATACACTTCAGTCATTCATTACATAGTTACACATCCATTTATGAAAATCCAAATTTATCTTCGCACCTACCAAACACCTCACTTCTTTTCTTTTTTAGTTTTCTGTAAAAGAAAACTACCGAGATGGCTATTTGTCTGTCCGTCCGAGCTTTTTCTGTCCGCCCTCAGATCTTAAAAAACTACTGAGGCTAGAGGGCTGCAAATTGGTATGTTGATCATCCACCCTCTAATCATCAAACATACCAAATTGCAACCCTCTAGACTCCTCAGTAGTTTTTATTTTATTGAAGGTTAAAGTTAGCCATGATAGCCATGATCATGCGTCTGGCACCTCTATAGGTGCCAACAACACAGGCCACCACAGGGTTGTGGCTGAGAGTTTAATGGACCGTGGCTGAGAGTTTCATACTGTATTATACGCTGTACAGAAAACTCGATTGCGCCGAAGAATCTTCGACCCATTTTTTACTGATTTACTTTTCGTATTAAATAAATAAACATGGGTAAACACATTCCATACTGCCGCAGTTATTCATTTTGTAACTGCAAAGTTATGAAGATCTAAAGCAATCTTCATATTACCCCCAACACTTTCTGCGGCCCTTTCGAACGTCACTGTCCGTCTCCGTCCCCGCACCGTAAAATCAGAGAGAGAGAGAGAGAGAGAGAGAGAGAGAAGAAGAAATTCTACAAGAGAGAAAGGCGGGGAACAGGATACCTGTTCTTCCCGTACCCGTACGAGAATCAGCTGTTCGTCTCTCTCTCTCTCTCTCTCTCTCTCTCTCTCTCTCTCTCTCTCTCTCTCTCTCGTAAGGTAAGATGGGAAAGGCCTGCGAGAGAAGGCGAGTCCTACGTCTTGAAAGAGAAAGGAGTCGGTCTATTCACCTGGGAAATGATTATCATAATTATAATTATTATTCACTTCCGTCTTCGTGCTCGTTATATCTTTGTTGTTGTTGTGTTGATTATTTCAATATTTTTTCTTTGTGTGCTTGATCTTATTATCATCATTATTATGGTGTTGTGAGTTCGTGCTGATTTTACCTTTATTATCATTCTCTTTCAATCGTCTGATTTCCATAAATTATCTCAAAATGACCACGAAAGAGAAAGAGAGAGAGAGAGAGAGAGAGAGAGAGAGAGAGAGAGAGAGAGAGAGAGAGAGAGAGAGCTATTAATAACCAAGTGTATATTTAAGAACTGAATATAAATAGTAATAAGAAAGTATTCCTCAGGAAAAAATTATAACAATCGATACAACTATTACTATTTTTATATCTCATCACGGAGTGGCTTAATTAACTTAATTAGTTTGTAATGAATGTCACGGCATTTCCATTAACATTATTGGTATCTGGATGGTAGGAATTATTATCATTATCTTCTACCCGTGTGATATTTCATGAGGGCCACGCGCCTACTCCAATACCCAATGAACACAGGGGGCACGAGCCCAAAACTGATAGACTACAAGGTTTTTTTTCAGCACAAATACTGTTTACTTATGAATGCCTGTAAATTCAGTGAAATAAAAATTTAAGCAATAATGATAATCATTTGCTTTCGGTTCCTGAAAATCGTTTAGTTTTCATTTCTAAATATTCTTTATCATTGTGATAGCCATCTTCTCCTAATCAACTTTTCAGTAAAAGTATATTGATGGGGCTTAAGTCCGGCTCAAGTCTGGACTGCAGTTAAAATTCTGGAAAAATGGTTAACATTAAGAACAACCTTTACTTCCAGAAAAGAATTATAAATAGGAAGATACAGCTGAACACTTATGTAGAGACCATTCCGAAAAAAGTGGTGACGGGGCTCCAGACTGACTCAAGCCCTGGCTGCAAAGAACGGAGCGGTCCTTGGAGATGAGAACAAGAAACGGCAATAACGGTTTTGCCCTAAGAAACCCGCTGCAAGTGAAAGTGCCCGGGTCCTGAAGCATGCCAACCGTGACCCCTCCTTCACCCTCCCCCCTCATCTCCCCCTTCCATTCCCTCTCTCTCTCTCTCTCTCTCTCTCTCTCTCTCTCTCTCTCTCTCTCTTTCTGCCTTCTTTGCCACATTCCTCTTTTCCGCCCACTCCTCCTCCTCCTCCTCCTCCTCCTCCTCCTCCTCCTCCTCCTCCTCCTCCTCCTCACCCTATTACCCCTTCCACAATCTTTATTATCATCATCGTCCTCTCCTCCTCTCACTTGCAGTATCGCCTTGTTGTTATTCTTCTTGTGTTCTTCCCTGGAATGATGAGCACTCGACGTCCAGGGACCCCCATACTCCAGCCCCCAGCACGCCTCCTTCCAGAGCTTGTAACGCTGCTTGATGCTGCTTCTGCTCCTGCTCTTTTTCTCTGCTTGATGCTGCTGTTTCTCCTCCTTCTGCTGTTTTTCTCTGCTTGCTGCTGCTGCTTCTGCTTGATGCTCCTTCTGCTTTTCTCTGCTTGCTGCTGCTTCTGCTCCTGCTGTTTTTCTCTGCTTGTTGCTGTTTCTGCTCCTGCTGCTTTTCCCTGCTTGCTGCTACTGCTTCTGCTCCCGCTGCTTTTCTCTGCTTGCTGCTGCTCTTGCTGATTTTCTCTGCTTGTTGCTGCTTCTGATCCTGCTGATTTTCTCTGCTTGCTACTACTGCTTCTGCTCCCGCTGCTTTTCTCTGCTTGCTGCTACTGCTTCTGCTCCCGCTGCTTTTCTCTGCTTGCTGCTGCTTCTGCTCCTGCTGCTTTTCTCTGCCTATACGGAACTGCGTTCCCTTCATTTCGCGGCCTCTCGTAATTTATGACTTCTTCAGTTTCAGAGCCATTGTTTTCTTCTGGAAGGCCTCGGATTACATTTTTCATGCGTTTCCTGCATCCTGGAGCAATCTTTTTCTCGGGGAGGTTTCAGGTTGCATTTTTACCTCTGGTTTTAGCTTATAAAGCCACTATTTCTCTGCAAGATCTGTTTTCATTCTTTGCGGGTACCTAACTTTTAGAAGTAATCTTATTCTTCCGCGAGATCACAGATTTCATTTATCCACAAGTTCATTTCCAGAAGGAATTTCTTTTGTCTGTGGGATCGATGATTGCATTCTTCGTTTCTAGCTCCTGGAAGTAATTTTGTTCTCTTCCATAATCGCCCAAACTACACATATATCATGGCTTTTCTACTTCCTGGAACATATTTTGTTCCTCTTGGAGTCATCAGTCTGCATTCATCACAGTTTTTAATTTTTTTTTTTTTTACTTTCAGTAACCATTTTTCTCATGAAGTTTCCTAATGCATTTTTTTCAAGGCTTTTTTTACTTCCAGAACTAATTTTAACATTCCCTATAGCATTTTTCCAGAAGCATTTCTAAACATCTCAATTTGCAGTTTCCCATGACTTTTTAACATTGAGAAGCCTTTGCTTTAATTTAAGGGGCCTTAAAGTGATTCTTCGTGACTTTTAAAATTTTAGAAGTCATTCTATTTTCACTACAGGAACTACAGATGCATTCTCAGTTACTTTCTAATTTTGTTTATGACCGATATCTGTTTCCTGGCATTTGTTTTCTTGGCTATCTCTTGATTTTAGCTTCCATGGTTTTGCAACTTCCTGCGGCATTTTCTTAAACTATTTTTAATTAGATTTTCATTGGCTTTTTCGCTTCCAGAATTATTTTCTTTCTTTGGAAGATCTGCAGTTGCCTTTCATTTCCTAATACATTTTTTCTGTACTTTTTACACATTTCACCTTCCGAAATCGTTGTTCTTGTGAGATTTGCAAACTCCAAAATATTTGCTTCAAATTTCTTATCTTTTAAGATCATTTTTTTTTTGAAGACGCTCACCATTTTAAAATTAATATTTTTTGAACACTTTCAATTGTATTTTTCCATGATTTTTGAAGCTCAAATTTCAGAAGGATTATATCTGGAATATGAACGGTATCCATTTTTGTCTGGACAACTGTCAGCTTCTGAATCATTTCTCTTTTGGAAGAATTGCAGCCTCCGACATATTCTCTGCCTAAACTTCCAAAACCATTACTTCTGGAAGCTCCTCTTAGGCTTTGTCTTGCATGACTTTTAAGATTCCAGGCGCGTTTTCCTTTCCTGGAAGATCTCCAATTACATTCTCCCCCCTCGCCAAGAGTTGCCGAAGAGCTGAATAAATTGACTCCTAATTTCCATAATTAGTGATCGAGTTACATCACTGACTGGGTCATAGTCTGGATGAAATATTACGAAATATTACGATATACCAAGATAATAAGCACCTTCACAGGCATCGTGGAGATTGGCATGACTTTATCTTGGTTATCGAATCATCATCTGCTCTCTCTCTCTCTCTCTCTCTCTCTCTCTCTCTCTCTCTCTCTCTCTCTCTCTCTCTCTCTCTGTAATTACTTCCTTTTCCCAGGATTATGAAGCCTCAATCAACCGCTGGCTTTAGTGAATATTTTTTTTATATTTTTACAGACTAAAGTCTTAGGCCACAAGATCATTTTTCCCTTTTCTTTATAAGAAAAGAGAATTATACCCACTAACTAGTATTCAGGTCTCATTATGACCCATTTCCCCTTGCACCAGTCCGCTAAATTTTGTTGCAGTTTCAGTGACAGCTTCTCCCAACAAATCCCGCCAAGCATAAATATACACTGATTAAAGGTCATGTATGTACAGATGGCCTCAGTAACAGTTCGACTTTCAATTCCTCGCCTCTGGACGAGAGAGCACACTGGGGCTGGAATGCGCCCGGAATCTTTCCAGATCCTTTCACTGTCGCAGCTGGAATTTCCTCACCGCTGGAAAATGAATCGTTGCGACACGCTTTCCGAAAGTCCTCAATCTCATTAACATAATTTCCTTAATTTTTCCGTATTCCTTTTCTTTGCTTTTTTCCTTTTTCGTTTCTTCTTTTAGTTTCATTTTGGGTATTCTACACCGTGGAAGCTGGGTATGGTTGGTTGGTATTTTTTGCGGGAAAGAAATACCCAAAGGAAAAAGCTATTTATAAAAGTCAGAAATTTAGCATTTTTCGATGAAGGTGCAATCATCATAAAATCTTCCCTCATTTATTTATTTTTTTAATTTATTTTTTTTATTTACTTTTCATTTATTTATTCATAAATCAATTGATTCATTAATGAACATATTTATTTATTCCATTTCGCAGGAGCTGGCTTTGAAAATTCTTTATGAATAATAATAATAATAATAATAATAATAATAATAATAATAATAATAATAATAATAATAATAATAATAATAATAATCATTCTCGTCTCCCCATCAGACACGAACTCTCTGTAGCGACCCAGTTTTTTTTCCGAGAAAACTGGTCTCGTTTTTGATAGCATCTGTTCGTCTCTTAATTGTGGGTCATTAAGAAGACCATTAACGTGAGGCAGTAATTGCGAGTTTAAGGAAATGACAAGTAATTAGTAATGAAAAAGAGTAAGACCATGACTTAATTTCTTTTGATTATGTATATGTATATATACATATATATGTATATATATACATATATATGTATATATATATATATATATATATATATATATATATATATATATATATATTTTATATATACGAATGTATATATATTTCCAGATCATAGGTTCGATTCCCAAGCAAGTCGGATCACTTAGGCACTTTCTGCTAAATTCAATCATGCCCTGTTGACCCAATCAGTGAATTATGCAGCTGGTAGTCAGTAGAATGTAGGTAGCAGCCACATGGAGAAAGGTATATATATATATATATATATATATATATATATATATATATATATATATATATATATATATATGTGTGTGTGTGTGTGTGTGTGTGTGTCTAGCAACCTCATCCACATTATAATCAATGCTGCCAATGAACTTCAAGCTACAGAGCAGAGTCAGATGTAGAACTGCTTTCTCACGCAGTTTCTCAATTGATGGCGAACGGCGGATAGACTAATGATGACTTGAGGAACTCATTCAGCGGATGTTGGCTTCCCTCCCGCGTTCTCATGTTCTTCATCTCTTCTGTTTATCTATGATTATGAACAATGGTTTACGGAATCACTGCGTTTGTTTTTAGGGTTGTTTAAAGGTTATATCAAGAAGTTATTGACGGATTTTCATAGGGTTTTGCGGGAAGGTGGGATATGGACTAAGGGAGAATTGGTTAGGTTCTGATTTTTAGTCACAGTTCTCTATTTATTTGTTTTTTTTTTGGACAGCGCAGGTTGTCTGCGCTTTCTGATCGTCCTTTGAGATTCGTATCGTGGAGTTTCTTTTACTTTTTATGAGAAATTATTTCACCGTAACTCATTAAATATGGGAGGTGATAAACTCTTCACGGCTAGTATTCTTCTTCTTTTTTTTCGGAAACAGGAAACTCAGCAAATGAATCACCTGCTCCATAGTAATAGTTCATGAATCTTATGTGACAATGCTGTCTGTATTACTAAACAAGTAAAAAATGCGCAAGCGAGTTTTCTGTACAGATGCTACAGCGTATAATGAAGGCCTAAGAAAATAGATCTATCTTTCGGTGGTCTCAGGATAATGCTATATGAGCCGCGGCCCATGAAAATTTAACCACGGCCCGGTGGTACCTGTCCTATATCGTTGCCAGAAGCACGATTATGGTCAACTTTAAACTTAAATAAAATAAAAGCTACTGAGGTTATAGGGCTGAAATCTGGTATGTTTGATGATTGGAGGGTGGATGGCCAACATACCAATTTACAGCCCTCTAGTCTCAGTAGTTTTTCAGATCTGAGGGCGGACAGAAAAAGTGCGGACAGAATAAAGTGCGGACAGACAGACAAAGTCGGTACAATTGTTTTCTTTTACAGAAAACTAAAATGGTCTTTATTGCCGCTTCAGTACAAAGATCCATTGTCGTTAATTACAAATTAGCTTTTATAAGGCAGGGCAGCCGATCGAGACCACAGGTCTACCCCAAAGCCAAATCAAAAAGTCCTTCAAAAGAAGGCATCGTGCTTACCCCATACAAAAATGGGAATAAAAGCACGTTAAAAGAAGAAGAAGAAGAAGAATGTGTAAGCTATCTTTGTCACATGCAGTTTTAGTGATCAACTCTGTCATTAGCAAAGAAAATATTTTTGTGCCAAAACTATACTGGCAAAAACTGTTTTCAGCGTCCACTGATACATATGTGAACATGCACATACATATAGCCTACTGTTCGCACAAACACAAACTCTTATATATATATATATATATATATATATATATATATATATATATATATATATATATATATATATATATATATATATATATATATATATAAATATATATATATATATATATATATATATATATATATATATATGTATGTATATATAGTATATATATATGTATGTATGTATGTACGTATGTGCAGAATCTATGTGTGCATCCCCATCCGATACGTTAAACAGAAGACAGATATAGATACAACATTATGCTCGCATGAGAAGACGAGAGAACGACAGACTTCTACATACCAGCGATCGTTAAACCTAGGCAATAATGAGTGCGTAAGACGATACGCCCTACATATTATTGGATCACAAGCCACGAGACAAATGTTTGTCAGTTTTTATGAATCCCTCTCTCCCTCTATTAGCCTAATGAGGGCGTACGGCCTTGTCTTGTGTGCGTACGGTATACATTTCGTCAACAAGAGTCCCTCTCTGGTCGCGGTCTCTGTCACATGGCGCTTTTTGGCGCCTAGATACGAATAAAAACGATGTTTCCGACAAGAACAGATGTCCATCTGCTCGATCGGATACACGACAATTCTTCCGACGGACGCACGAAGCTCTCTCTCTCTCTTAAGTAACCAATTGGTTCTTAGCCACGTAAAATAAGTCTAATCCTTCGGGCCAGCCCTAGGAGAGCTGTTAATCAGCTTAGTGGCCTGGTAAAACTAAGCTATAGGCTACTTACATCTCTCTCTCTCTCTCTCTCTGTCTCTTCCTTTCCGTGAAGATAATTGCCAACCGGGATGCGCAATGACGATCATTCGACGCGGGAAGTGTTGCATAAAGTGCGAGACGATGGGAATACAGACAGACGCAAGCGCATGCGCAAATACGCGGGCGTACACAGCCATAACTTTACCGACAATCGGCACGCTTTTGTCTCTTCCCTCCCATCTTTCTTAGGTACGGAGTGACGTGGCGATGACGTGTTGATGACGTCAGTCAGCGACTCTGGAAGCGCGTTCAAGAGGTAACGCCTTTGGCTCACTCGAACTTGCCCCACATTCGGAGGGAAAAACTAGGCTGATTGTTCTTCTTGCACCTCTTGAGATTAATGTTGGGAAGTTCTTTACATATGTTTTAGCTTCTATTTCATCTTTCGAGCACTGCATGATCTAAAAAGGCTTGATATATATATATATATATATATATATATATATATATATATATATATATATATATATATATATATATATACATAACAACACACATCTATATATTCATATACATATATATATATAAATATATATATATATATATATATATATATATATATATATATATATATATATATATATATATATATATATATATATATATATATATATATATATATATATATATATGTTACAGTCAACACTGGCGTAATCGGTCATTATTGTAATGACTGAAATTTCAGTCATCACGCGTAATGCACTTAGGGACATTTGATCGCCCCAGGAGCTAGTACTAAACACGGCGAATACATTTGACCCCCAGGGACTAGTACTAAACCCGGCGAAACAGTGTAGGTGACTCACTGTTTCGCCGTGTTTAGTACTAGCTCCTGGGGATCAAATGTCCCCTAAGTGCATTACGCGTGATGACTGAAATTTCAGTCATTACGCGTAATGACTGATTACGTATGTTGACTGTAACACATATATGTGTGTGTGTGTGCTAGACCTTATAATTTCCACTTATCTATTCCTTCTTAATATACACACATATGTATATATATATACACATACATATATATAACAACATATATACATATAATCATATATGTGGAAGAGTATGTACGCATGTATGTATGTATGTATGTTTGTATGTATATAACAATCTGTATAAAACGGAAGGGTGATGAATATTACTGTTGTAATAATGAACACCCTTACGAATAAATCCTAACTACAATAACGTCTCTCCTTACTGAAATAACAATCATCACAGAATGACTGAAGCATGAGCACGAAGATTGTAGCAGCTGTGGAATGAGGATTAAAATTCCAATTTCTCTCAAGGTCAAAGTGGAATGACACAGGCAGAAAATAGTGTAGAATGACTCTCCGTCTACGGGAAGATTCTGCAGAAAACCGAAGGAATGACTAGTATGGAATGCAATGTGGCACGAGATCCAGTCACTTGGTTATTATTATTATTATTATTATTATTATTATTATTATTATTATTATTATTATTATTATTATTATTATTATTCAGATGAAACCTATTCATATGGAACAAGCCTACCAAAAGGGCCATTGACTTGAAATTCAAGCTTCCAAAGAATATTATTATTATTATTATTATTTTTATTATTATTATTATTACTCCTGTATTCCCTACTGTTTCATTACTTGTAATGCTAGTATTGTGGGCATCTCTCATATGTTTTTTTATTATTATTATTCAGAAGATGAAACCTATTTATATGGAAGAAGGCCACCAAAGGTGCCACTGACTTAAAATTCAAGCTTCCAAAGAATATTATGGTGTTCATTAGGGAGAAGTAAGAGGAAGTAAAGGGAAATACAGAAAGAAGAGATCCCACTTATCAAAAGAGGAAAAAGACAAATGAAAAAAATGAACAAATAGATAAAAATGTATTAAAATGAAAGGAGAGTAGTATTAGGGTAGCAATGCATTGCGCCTTCGCTTGAACTTCAGGTCAGTACAGAATCTCTGAAGAATGAATAAGTTAGATTGTAGAGTGAATAAAGAATGACGTAAGTAAGTGACAGAGGAATGTGTATGGAGAGACGAGGATAGAATGAGTTGTAAAATGAGTCTCATTCACGTAGAAGCCATTAAAGCCAGGTGACGCTATCATGGGAATATGGGAATATACTGGTCTAAGTTCACAAGATATAGCTATTTCTAATTGTGTATTTAACTGGGTGATTTTGTTATACAATATATACGTATATATATATATATATATATATATATATATATATATATATATATATATATATATATATATATATATATATATATATATATATATATATACACATATACAGTATATATAGATATACATATACAGTTAGATATATATGTATATATATACACACATATATATACATACACATATACAAAAAGCCTTTTACCCGTTATTGGGTTAACTGCAGAGGATGTCTACCTTCCGGTACTTAGCGTGTATTCTGGGATGGGATTGCTAGCCTCACACCCTCTCCACTAAGGCTGTGTCTCGTCTAAGTGGGTAAACCACCAGGTACATGATTCACCGCTTTGGACAACAGTGAAACTATGTGCATATATATATATATATATATATATATATATATATATATATATATACATATATATATATATATGTATATACTTATGAATGTATGTATATATATGTATATATATGAATGTATATGTATTCATATATATATATATATATATACACTCTCTCTCTCTCTCCCCCCTCTCTCTACTCATTTATTGACATTGTCCTTTTATTTCCTTTTATTTAAAGTTTCTCCTTTTTTTGCAGGTAAGGGAGAACGGCATATGTCAACTCTGGTGACTGTGAGTAAAAATATAACAATTACTGACATATTCTCCTTTCCACTTACACCAGACCGCTAAGGTTACATGTAACTTAAGCAACCTTTGTGGTTTGTTTGATGAGATGTGGGCCTTAGGCCTACGCCCAGCGCCCCTCTCTAATCCGGGGTTCTGACTGGAGTTAATGTACAGACTCTAATGAAGTTGTTGAATTTAAAATTATACCTTCCGTTTAGATTTTTTGAAGAAAACATTTAGGATGAAGGTTAACGTTCATTTTACTTCTTGTACTGGAAGACCGTGCAACTCGAATGTACTATCATTCCAGGGACGGCGAGTCATCGTTTTTCTCAAATACCTTTCAAACTAGTCATTTGATCGAAATGGTGCTTTGACACAGTGTACAAGACACCTTCCGCTAATTTTTGGTAATATAGTGCATTGTCAAATGGTTTTAGTTAAGGCGTTTACTCTTGACTTTTAAAGGCAAAGTCACATGAGTCAGCAGGACTAATCTGCGCAATCGAACGTCCCTATCACCCATAGACAGGAAAGGGGGGGAGGCGGAGATGGGGAGGCCAGGAAAGTGGGTTGAGGGGGGGGTTGAGGAGGGGAAGGGACAGGGAGGGACGGGATGGGGATAAAGGACGTTCGAAGGCATAGTTTGGCGATGCTTGGCAACACCATGTAAGTCAAGAGTAAACGCCTTAACTAAAACCAATTGACAATGCACTATATTACCAAAAAATTAGCGGGAGGTGTCTTGTACACTGTGTCAAAGTACCATTTCGATTAAATAATTAGTTTGAAAGATATCTGAGAAAAACAATGACTCACGGTCCCTGAAATGGATAGTAGGTTTCAAATGAATATTTTGGGAAATTATTCACGTTTACTCGGCTTCCGTTCCTGTGGAATCGCACACTGATGAATTCTGGTGTCTGAGCGAAACATTTTGGGAGACTGGTTTAATTTACTGGGACTAATATAGTGAGGGAACATGCGTTTTGAATGCTAAGCTAGGAACGATTCATTTTGAGAAATTAGGTGAATTTATTGGGCTTTTAATGTTGTGATGAACTTGATTATTATTATTATTATTATTATTATTATTATTATTATTATTATTATTATTATTATTATTATTATTAAATCAGTGACCTCTCGAGGAAGGCGAGAAGCTGAGATATCTCTGTGGCTTAATTTTAGAGAAATATGTATTAAGTAATTGTGATTTATTGCCAGCACTATTAACATTTTATTGGTATTATTATTCTTAAAAACAAAACGAGAATAAAAGGACACTGACTTGAGAAATAAGTTCATAGAGATCAGTAATCCTGTGTGTGGAAAACTAAAAGAACACAACGATTAATACAAACTGAAAAATTAAACTATTTTAAACACAGACAGCAATAGGCTACATATAAGAAAACTATGGATCTTTTTGAAGTAGTTTTGGGTCCTCTTTAAAATCTGTGAATATTTTAATCAATGATATTCCCTGAAGATTTTCCTCGTACAAGGCAGGGTGACAAAGTGTCAGCTTGATGAATTAAAACTTTTACTGGCCTTGATATATGACTTATATTTCGAACCTTTCCTAGATAGTGACCCTTCAGGGGTTTTCGGGGGTCGTTATCTAGGACTAATATTTCTTGAGGGTCATTGTCTTTATGCTATTTACAGGGATCTTTCCTAGATAGTGACCCCCAAGGGTTCTTGGGGATCGTTATCTAGGAGTAATATTTCTTGGGGGTCATTATTTTTATGATATTTACGGGATCTTTCCTAGATAGTGACCATCCCAAGGTTTCTTGGGGGTCGTTATGTAGGAGTAATATTTTTGGGGGGTCATTATCTTTATGGTATTTACAGGGATCTTTCTTAGATAGTGACCCCCAGGGATTTTCGGGGGTCGTTATCTGGGACTAATATTTCTTGGGGGTCATTATCTTTATGATATTTACACTCTTTTGTGTGTGTTTTTACGGTAATCCCCAACGGGCTTGTACTAAACACGCCGCAAAGGTGGATACATACCAGGTTAAAACCCGCGGGGGTCACTAATATTTTTGTTACTGGTTTGGTTTTACACATTACAACTATCACAATTTCTACAGTAATTATTACTACCACTACCGATAACAACACCGTTGTTGTCGTTATTACAACTACAGCTACGAACATCAGTGAAATGAAAGTAAGAACTAATTTTCCTAACACAGTCATTAGACTCAACCACCAGCGAATAGGAGAAGTCTCTAAAGAGGCGTTTTCTATAAGAGGTAGGCACGGCGAAGATCCCACATGCATAATTCATCAACTTTCTCTTCTCCTCTCGAATTGCTTAGCCCTTCCGAGTGGACAGAAATTCCGCCCGTTTTGTCCAGTCTCGTCTATTTATGCATTACTCCCGTAATTAAGGTTTTAGCTTTCTCTTCTCTAGACGGACGAGTTAAACGGTTCATTTCGGATGGGGGTCGGTTTTGGGAAAGCTGGAACGTCTGCCTGGTCGTTTGTTTACATTCCTCGTCTTCTTCTTCTTCTTTCTCTTCCCGTGGCGGTTAGGATATTTGGATGTATTCTCCATCGACTTCCTGCTGTGGATGTTAGGACAGTTGAGTGTCTTCTTCATCTGACTCCTACTGTGAATGTCTTCTTCATTTCCTTCCCGCTGTGAAAGTTAGGATAGCCGAGTGCCGTCTTCATCTCCTATCTGCTGTGAAAGTTAAGGCATTGGAGGGTCTTCTTCATCGTCCTCTTGGAAAACTCGGTGTGCGTTAGCGTCTCAGACATTTCTATATCCGCCTGTAAAAGAGTATGAAAGCCAAAACATTCGTTAATTTCTTGTATTCTTTTGCCGTGAAAGTTAAGGCATTCCACTCTCAATCGTCTCTTCTTGCTCTGACAATTATTTCGTGGCTAAAGATGGAACTAAATGCTTATCAATAAGAAAACTGTCGAGAAATCGCAGGGTGAAAGCTCGAACAGTGGTTTGCATTCATCCTCTTCTTCTTAACTTGGTAATTACTTAAGGACTGAATACGAGACTTGGCCTCCGTCAGAGCATGAATGTCTTAGAAATCACTGCTAGAAAGTATGCAGGGTTTGCTTATCTTCGTCCTCTTCTTTATTTGGGTAATTGCCCCAAGTCTAAACATGGGAACAGGATTCCATACTCTTCAGTCATGATTGAACCGTGACTAATTCCTTGGAAAATCACGAAGTCACGATTATGGCTGAATGAAAATGATTGTCCTATTTGCTTGGATGATTTCAAGCAGTGAGAAATGTCAGTACCCGGAAGGAAATTGGTGAAAATCTCGAGAAATCTGTTGGCGGGAGAACGAATAGAGCTAGAAAAGAACTGTCCTGTGTTGGGCGAATGAAAGGCAGTTATTGGAATGGTTTCTATCATTAATGGAACCCAGTACTTAGATGAAAGCTGGCTTAACTTGATACGGCAATACAACAAGACTTTTTAGATCTCGAAACAACCTGAAACAAGGTTTGTGTGTCAGAATGTTACGTAAACTAGGTTGATTGGATGCTGCCTTGATTTTCCTTGCCATCTGCGACTGATACTATTACTGTTATAACACTATCAGCATCATTGATCCTAATAATTACATCAGGATTATCATTTGTCCCACTAAACAAACAAACAACTAACATAAACATGACCCACACACACTCACCCATACACGCTGAATGCAGCAAGATACATCAAGTAATGTTTATAAATCATGAACCTCAACAATGGTGGGCGGTTACAAAGGTATAATCCCATTGTTTTAGGATTCTTGGATCCTTGCTTTGCAAGACGGCTGTCGTCTTTTTTTTTTTTTTTTTTGAGGGAGATGGGGTGTGAGGAGGGATACAGAGGCCAATGGGATGGACAACCTCATGGCCTAGGCCTAGAGAAAGATTAGAGAAAGCTTAGAAAAGAATGGGAAAGGGAAAAGGGAATTATTTAACAAAATTAATTGTAACAAAATGAATTTCATCAAGAATTTTCGGCATTAGAAAAAAATATTTATTATAAACTATAAGTGAAAATTACCTTTCTGATTTGGGGTGCATGTATGTATGTATATATATATATATATATATATATATATATATATATATATATATATATATATATATACATATATATATATATACATACACATATATATATAATATATATATGTATGTATATGTATATATCTTTATTATAAATTTTCCCTCAACTGGTGAGATTTTA
>NC_089773.1:2925000-2937500 GCF_040412425.1 Macrobrachium rosenbergii
GTCCCTTCCTCCACGCAGAGAGAGAGAGAGAGAGAGAGAGAGAGAGAGAGAGAGAGAGAGAGAGAGAGTTACTGCAGCCGCTGTAATCTTAGTGTTTATTACAGCCATAAATTTTTGTAATGTGAGAGAGAGAGAGAGAGAGAGAGAGAGAGAGAGAGAGAGAGAGAGAGAGAGAGAGAGAGAGAGTATTACCCAGAAGTTTTTGTAATGTGTGTGTGTGTGTGAGAGAGAGGGAGAGAGAGAGTTACTACAGCCACTTTAATCTCACTGTTTATTACCCAGAAATGTTTGTAATGAGAGAGAGAGAGAGAGAGAGAGAGAGAGAGAGAGAGAGAGGGAGAGAGAGAGAGAGAGACTTTGTTCATGGGTGTTAACACAGTGCTGAGAAAGGAAGGGTGTGAGAGAAACATAGAGGTAAGGGTTAGTCATGCTTATTTTGGGGTATTGCTTTGGGAAAGAACTATTCAGAGAGAGAGAGAGAGACACACACACACACACACTCACTTTTGGGTTGTGCTTTGTATAATTCCGAGAAAAAAGAGAGACATTTCCTTTTCAACAACTTTATTTTCTTCCTACCAAAGAAGATATAACCTCGCAAGAACGTCAACATAACCTTATCTTATAACTTTTAACAATAAAAGAAATGACAGATGAATATTATGCAAATTTGCTGGGTTGCATGATGTGAATTTATTCTATGACGTTATAGTGCTCTCTTCTATGAAGTCAGAGCTTGCATTCATTGTAAGATGTGGCTGAAACAATGTGACGACTATTTTCGTTTTTAATTATACACTATGTATGCATTTTTTGGTACTGACGGTTTGGTACCTCGACTCAATATCCTTGTGCTACCAGGGTGGTAGTTTTCCAAAGAATTCTAGAAATTATAAGTTCGTTATCTACACTAACATTCTTGGTATTGCCAGTTTGGTGTGTATACTAAATATTCTTGGTATTGCCATTTTGGTATGTTATACTAGATATTCTTTGTATTACTATTTTGGTATGTATACTAAATATTCTTGGTAATGCCAGTTTGGTATGTATGCTAAATATTCTTGTTTTTGCCATTCTGGTATGTACACTAAATATTCTTGGCATTGCCGGTTTGGTATTAATACTAAATACTCTAGTATTGGCAGTTTGCTATGTATACTAAATATTCATGGTACTGACATTTTGGTATGTATACTAAATATTCTTGGTATTACCAGTTTGGCATGTATACTATATATTCTTGGTATTGCCAGTTTCATATGTATAATAAATATTCTTGGTATTGCCAGTTTGGTATGTATACAATACATTCTTGTTATTGCCAGTTTTTTATGTATACTAAATATTCTTGGTATTGCCAGTTTGGTATGTACACTATATATTCTTGGTATTGCCAGTTTTTTATGTTTACTAAATGTTCTTGGTATTGCCAGTTTGGTATGTATACTAAATATTTTTGGTATTGCCATTTTGGTATGTATACTAAATATTTTTGGTATTGCCATTTTGGTATGTATACTAAATATTTTTGGTATTGCCATTTTGGTATGTATACTAAACATTCTTGGTATTGCCATTTTTCATCTTGACTAAATACTCTTGGTATTCTTTCTAAGGATCCTTGATATTGCCAATACGGCATCTTGGTTCCTTTTAGAATTGTCACTATATCTTGTATATTTGGAGTTGCTATCATAGTATCCCGATGGAAAATCCTTGGCACTCACAATGTGGCTTGTTTGTAGAATAACTACCATTGTAACTTGCATTCCTGACCTCACCATAAATAAATAAACAAGCAAATAAGGAAATAACAATCCTCGACTAATAACATTTCATAGCAACATCAAAGAGACTTGCAAACGGACGGACTTTCCAAGTGAAAGTCGTCTCTAAGCCTAAAGAAGTTTTATGCAAAGGACAGCTGGTGCTGGCTGTCTACAGAATACGCAATGCTCGCCGGAACCGTATCCTTTAAAGAAAGCTTTCACCTGGGGTTGCAAAATGAGCTGTTGAAGAGAAGTACATGATGCTCAATACCTCAAGATCCATTACTCATGCAAATAGCGAGGGACCTTACGTCACGTCCAGGGGGATCCCAGTGCTACTCATAACGCACCGTGTAATATCAACTTCGCTTCTCTGGTTCGCGGTGGTGATGGTTTTTCATGTATGTATTGATTTGCTTGTTCATTTATAATTATTATTATTATTATTTCTATTTTCTTTTGTTCGTTTTCCCTTTCTTTCATTTATGGACATAATTTTTTGTGTGAGTTTGCTTTCAAATTTCGTGGTCCTGATGACTGTTTTGCATAATAATAATAATAATAATAATAATAATAATAATAATAATAATAATAATAATAATAATAATAATAATATTATTATTATTATTATTATTATTATTATTATTATTATTATTATTATTATTATTATTATTATAAGAAAGTACAACTCACATAGATTTACTCACCCTCTGGTCTCATTGTAACCCCTTGCCTTCACACCAGTTTTCTAATATCTTTCGTAAGTTTCTAAGCTTCGATTTCGGGATGAAGTTGCTAGCCCCCCTACCCTTAACCCCACTGGTCATGAGAGGATGAGTACTAGGGACATCTGCCTTGTACTTATGGTCACCCATTCAGACACTGATGAAACCTAGTTCCTCAAGAGTTTTAGCTTTTGTAAAAGAAAACTACTGAGATGGCTATCTGACTGTCCGTCCGCACTTTTTCTGTCCGCGCTCAGATCTTAAAGACTACTGAAGCTAGAGGGCTGCAAATTGGTAAGTCGATCACCCACCCTCCAATCATCAACCATACCAAATTGCAGCCCTCTAGCCCCAGTAGTTTTTATTTTATTGAAGGTTAAATTTGGCCATAATCGCACGTCTGGCACTGCGATAGGTACCAACAACACTCGCCACCACCGGGCCGTGGCTGAAAGTTTCATGGGCAGTGACTGAGAGTTTCATACAGCATTATACGCTGTACAGAAAACTCGATTGCGCCGAAGAAACTTCGGCACATTTTTTACTTGTTTTATGATGGTCTGGACAGATCAGAATAATTATATATATATATATATATATATATATATATATATATATATATCTTTCGGTTTTGTGGGCAAGTAATATTTCAAATTTCTCTCGTTTTTTGGATATGCACTGCTAAATATGTCTCTCGGGTTTTTGGACGTGAACTAATTCAAATATCTCCCTGTTTTCTGGACACGGACGAATTCAAATATATCTTGATTTTCTGGACGTGTACTGATTAAAAAATCTGTTTTTTTGACATGTTATGATTCAAACATCACTCGATATTCCAGACCAAAATTGTAACATCCATGCATAAATTTTGCATTCATATACCTTTTTCTCACCCGTCGTCTGGCAAGGCATCACAGTCTGAGGTGATTTCCACTGAGCAGATGCCCAGAAGATGTATTTTAAAACTAAAAGTCACTGTCAACCTGTTGTTGGTGGTGATACTTGACTTGGGATAATGTCCTTGGAACTACAGGTTCCTGAAGAATTGCCTTTGGAAAAGCTCTCCTTGTTTATTTGAACTCAGAAGCAACACGTCATTGGCATACTTCTTTTCGGGTTTTTTTATGTTAAGACAGTGACGGGCATGATTACCCATAAACAAGCTGGCCGTAGAATGTTTCAGGAAGTACCAAGACAGAAGGAAAATTCCACACCCTGGAAGTGAATGGCATCAAGGACTGATTAAAAACCAGTTGACCCTCATATTTATCACTCCTATCTTCTCTGTATGTCACAGTTGATCATTCCACTCTCTGGAAGTCAACGGCATAAAGGGTAATCGTGTTTGTAGCCCCTTTCCTCTTTATAGATCAAAAGCGAATCTTTCCACTGTCTGTGATTTTGCAAAAAAGTTTTTTCAAACCAGTTGACTCATATTCTGCACCTCCTTGAAGTCACTTACTGCTGATAACCTCTTCAGAAAAGTGTCCTTTTAAAGATAGCTCTTGGATGAGTATTGCCTTTAGAAAGACTCTCCTTGTCTGTCCTCTTACCGGGCTCTCCCAAACCGCACCTCTGACAGGAGGAATGCGGATATTTTCTTCAGTATCCAGAATATTTACCCCCTATTTACTGAGATGCTAATTGTTTACAGTTCGCTGTTGGTTATGAGTGTATAGCTCTGTTTCTCCCTGACTTCTAATCTGTATTTATCGTTAAGGTTATGAAGTTTAGGTGTCCTCAGTTATGTTTATATATGAAAATTATCGTTTGCTGTTCACTGTTGCTAATCAAATTTCTGTATTTCTGACCATGGGCTTTTACCATAACCTATCATTGCTTGTGATTGTTACGAAGGTTCTACCTCCTGAGCAATAATAATAAACAATAATTTGTTTTGTTTTGCAAGCGATTTATCTCGGCTGTTTATGATTGTTGATGAAAAGCCTCTCGCCTTCCCACGCTAAGTTTTAATCATTGTTTATTGTTGATGGCTGTTTACGAAGTACCTTTCTCATGGCAATGCTCATGTTGCTGTTGTTGTTGTTGTTGTTGTTTTTTATAATTTCTGCCACCTGATGTTCTTCTATGATGATTGTTTATGGAAGTCAACAAACGATCTCTCTCACGTCACGTTCATTTACGATAATCGCTTATTGCTAATGGTTTACTGTTGTTTGCGAAGTCACCGTTCCCCCCAACTCCCACCCTCCCAATCCCCAATCGCTAACGAAGCATCCTAATCTGACCCCCCCTTCACTGGGGTCACATATGACCCGCACCCCCGAATATCTGACCTTCAACTGCTGACCTCAATAATGTGAGACTTCCTCCCAGAGAGAGTGTCAGGAGGTTTGGTACTCTATTGCGAAAAGAAATTCCATTCATGCCTTCGTTACGAAAGATACAGGTACAGGAAAGCTACAGTTAAAGGTGTATTGTTATACAGACAGTCTAAGGTACACAGTGACAGTAACGTGAGTTCTAGTGATTACTTAAGTTCATGGACAGGTATTGCTGCAATTGCATACGTCGCAATAGTTATAATAGATAAGGTGATATATGATGCCAAAATGGCAGGTATAAGAATTTTCATAAATGATAGCAAAGCTGCAAGTATAGGCAGTTACAGCGACTACAGATGTGGATGCCATGATGTATGTTAGAAAAACTACATGCACAGGCGCAGTAGCATATGCTAAAAATTTACAGATACAGACATAATAATTGTTTGGAAAGCTACAGGTATAAGCTACAGGCATAGGTACAGTAATCTACGTCACAAAACCTACGTTACAAAAACTACAGGTATAAGCACAGTAATATAGATGAAGATACATTTCTAGAAAGACAATGGCTACACTGCATGACTGCGCACGGGTAAATACAGCAATAATGCTAAACACTACAATGTTAGGTACAACAGTACAGGTGCTGTACCGAAGCCACAGCTGAGCGCATAGGAACAATAGCACTCAGTGATAATTATCTAACAGTTTCTTCCTATAAGTCTGGAATTTTGCTTCTTTCCTTTTTTCCTCATCATTATACACTTCCTTCCCTCATGGGAGGGTCTATTGAAGGGCCGTCCAACCCCATGCCCGTGGGCCAAAAGTGGCCCGTTTGATTTTGAAAGTGGCCCGCTAGAGGAAAATAAGTAAACGTATATTTCCCTTTTTATATATCATAAAAATCAGATTTACCTCTTATCCTGAATTAAGAAATATTCCTTGCACGATCAATGACTACAAAGAAAAGCTTTATTGGCGCCTGTTGTGTGATACATCATAATATACACACACACACACACACACACACACACACACATATATATATATATATATATATATATATATATATATATATATATATATATATACATACATACGTACATGCACACAGGTGGCCCGCATGACTTTTTGTTTTTTCAAGAGTGGCCCTCAGACTTAACAACTTGGACGGTCCTAGTCGTCTATTGTTTCCAATCCTATAGGATGTTTTTGGGTTTGGAGGGTGTTACCCTTAATCCTGCATTTAAAGGATACAAGTAAGTCATCTTGTTCCTAAAGAAGTTAACATATAAAGCAAATACACATTTATTGACAACTAAGAATTATTTTGATAAGTAGAAAGAATATTTTTATCGAAGCAATTTGACATAAAAACAAAATAAAAATATGGGATTATTTCTAACCAAAAGTCATTTTAACGAGTTTTTTAAAGAAATATTTGAAGAAAATGTCATCTTGAGGGAGAGGAATATACGATAATTTATAACCCAAAACGAGTTTGACAAACCAAAAACCAATAGTTATTCACCAAAAATATTTTGAATGCAAGAAAATCCACGATTATACATAACCTAAAATTATGCGCACGAATTAGAAAAATATTAAAAACATTACTGAGAAAAAAAACAGAGATTCATGATCAAGGAAATAAGTCATTATTATTCATAAAAAAAAGAAAAATGAAAGAAGGAAGTTAAGCTGAGGCAGGAGATGAGTTAAAAAAAAAAATAAGTGGGACAGAGAGAGAGAGAGAGAGAGAGAGAGAGAGAGAGAGAGAGAGAGAGAGAGAGAGAATGAAGCCATGACCCTGTGAAATGTTGGGATTGAGTTTCTCAGATACAGGAAGTGAGCGAGGAATGATTGGCATTGTTCATATTTAATTTTGATGATGAACATGATTACTGATAATTAACAGCAAAAACAACACTGAAGATAATTGTGATGGTTATAATTTTCTTATCAGCTACACCAAAACAGCGCGATGGTAATAACAAGTCTAATTGTAACGCTAATTCTAATTTCATTATTAACCTAAAACTACAACGACAGTAATAATAATAATAATAATAATAATAATAATAATAATAATAATAATTCTTATTATTATTATTATTATTATTATTATTATTATTATTATTATTATTATTATTATTATTATTATTATTATTATTATTATTGCTCAAAATTTTCGCAGATTCAAACAGAAAACAGAAGTTCAACTTATGAAGAGAGAATTATTATTATTGCTGTAATTGTGGTAGCTGGTGCTTAAAATATGCAGGTATTTATGCAGAAAAAAGTCTAAACTGCATTTTAACTTCCGAAGTAAGCTTCAGCAGATTAGAATATTCAATTGGAAAAGCAAAGAAAACGTGAGCAAGGAACCGCTCTAAGCTCATAGGCGACCCGTTCGTAAATATTTGAAACGATTCAGTAAAATGAGATTTCTTGCATCAGCATTGAAATCCAGACTCGTCTGAAAACCAAACAAAATTTCCTTTGCCTCATAGCCCACCCATTCACAAAATCTCGTTGAGATCCTAAACTAACTTTCTGAGATAACTCTTACACAAACGGACATGTGTATGAAGGCATAATTGGCGGAAGTTAAGATTAACGAAGGAGAAAGAAAGTTAAAGTATCAGAACTGCAATGTCACTGTAGCGTGGAGGAATTCTACTGAGGCGCTAACAAAGAACAGTGTCTTCTACAGAAGTATTGTCTTATTTTGGTTCGATCACTGAGAATAGCACCCATCTGAACCTGCTATTAGTCAAAGGACTAGTTGGCTGATTCTGGGACTAAGTATAATAGCGGTAACTAGTTACATTAGCTGCTAGTTGAACCAGCACTTGCAAAAGGCCAAAAGACCTGCCATTATTGTTATTATTACCCTATTCATATGGAACAAGCCCACCGAAGGGGCCATTGACTTGAAATTCAAGCTCCCAAAGAATATGGGGCTCATTAGGAAGAAGAAGGGAAATACAGAAAGAAGAGATTCCACTTATTGAAAAAGATAAAAAAATCAATGGGGTTGAGATAGTGACTACTTATTAAGGAAATGGTAACATTTTTCGTTAGAATTACAGATGAGGGGAGCATTTGCTTAAACTAGCAACTAGTCAGAAGAGGAACCAGATGAGGCAGTAACTAGCTGAGATAATCTGCAGTCATCCTACAGTTACCAGCACGAAAAGAAACGAGTTAAAATATATCTCTTTGAACTGCCATCCACTTTGAAGGGAAATATTTAGGATTTTGGGTACTTATAACAGTAGAAAGCGGGAGAACTTGCCATCCAATGAAAAAAATCTGTTTGAATTAGTAACACGTCACGGTGTAAATATTCATTTTTTGCTTTAGTTAGAACAGTAGGAATAGACGACAGCTAGAATACCAACTAACTGGGCTGCATTTTCCCGAGATGTGACCGAGTAGCGGGACCTTTCCCTGAAAAAAGAGGGACGCCATATCTTAAAAACTAACCATAGAATTTTCTTGGAAATAATCTCATTTGGAAATAATCTCATTACGTTTCCCACCCCCATTAGTTACTTTCATTATGTACTAATCTAAACCACCCGAACCTAACTTAACCTAGGGGCATGGGCAAAAAAACCGGGGCTGGTGCAATACTAGCATACATCTCAGGAATTTGCAACCAGGCTAGCAAATAGCCAAAACAGGAATTGTTCAAACTGGTTGCTGTATAAAATAGCAATGAGCCAATATCAAACAAGCCGCTATATAAAATGGCACTTTCTTAGGACATCAGCTCACCAGAATAACACATGCTTATAGCCATTATAGTCAACTACCTGTTTTGCAAAGCTAATTCATATAACACAACTGTTTTTCGTCTTATCGGACATAAATCTAGAATTGTATCCACAAGGTTGGGATATGACGAACATGCTTGAACAATCCACAGACCTGTTTTAAGGAAAACTAGCTCACTAGATTGCGTACACGCTGACACGATTCCGACGAAATGTAGATCAGTTTTTATAGCTTACAGAAATTTTTTGTTGATATATAAAAACTATTTGATGGATATTATGCAATTATGAGCCGTAGATCCTTTGTACATTGTACTCTGAGTCTGTTTCAATGACTGCGCCAGCATTTTAGCTCTCCAAATTCTTAAACTTTGATCTCTCATGCTAGGTCCTAACAAGGTTAAAACAACTCTCGCACGGGGCAGTGATGGGGTAAGAAGACTTCTTTTACAGGGCACTAGCAGGATTAAAAGGCTTCTTTTACAGGGCACCAGTAGGATTAAAGGCTTCTTTTACAGGCCACTAGTAAGATTAAAAGGGCTTCTTTTACAGGGTACTAGTAGGATTAAAAGGCTTCTTTTTACAGGAGCACTAGTAGGATTAAAAGGCTTCTTTTACCGGGAACTAGTAGGATTAAAAAGGCTTCTTTTACAGGAGCACTAGTAGGATTAAACGGTTTCTTTTACAGGGCACTAGTAGGATTAAAAGGCTTCTTTTACAGGACACTAGTAGGATTAACAGGCTTCTTTTACAAGCACTAATAGAATTAAAAGACTTCTTTTACAAGCGCTAATAGAATTAAAAGACTTCTTTTACAAGCACTAATAGAATTAAAAGACTTCGTTTACAAGCGCTAATAGAATTAAATGACTTCTTTTACAAGCGCTAATAGAATTAGAAGACTTCTTTTACAAGCGCTGATAGAATTAAAAGACTTCTTTTACAAGCGCTAATAGAATTAAAAGGCTTCTTTTACGGGCGATTAACAGAATTAAAAACCCTCTTTTACGAGCGCTAATAGAATTAAAAGACCTGTTTTACGGGCCACTAATAGAATTAAAAGACTTCTTTTACGGGACACCAGCAGCATCAAGAAAAAACTTTTTTACAGGGTACTAATAGAGTTAAAAGACCTCTTGTACTGGCCAGTAGAATTTACAGTGCTTCTGTAACTGGGTAGATAAGTGAGGAAAAGATCCCTGGTATTGTGCTGTGTGGCATCATGGCACCAGGAGAGAGAGAGAGAGAGAGAGAGAGAGAGAGAGAGAGAGAGAGTGTGTGTGTGTGTATTGAACACTGTACGATAGAATCAGAGGAGGTTGCAATAAATCTTCGCTTGGGAATAATTAAGATAAAGTCACGTGACACGAAGAAGTCCTTGACACAGACGTGACTAAGATTTGGTCCTGATTAACTTCGACGCGGGGAAGAAGAAGAAAAAGAGGAGAGAGAGAGAGAGAGAGAGAGAGAGAGAGAGAGAGAGAGAGAGAGAGAGAGAGAGAGAGAGAGAATTTTACCCTTACAATGTCGTATAAGAGGAAAACTAAGTCATATTTTTTAGTTTTTTTTTTAAATAAAACTGTTTTCATATTCATTTCCATGGTGAATAGAATCAAAATCTTAAAGAAAGAGAAATGTAAGAAAAACGGAGAGAGAGAGAGAAACATAGTTGTCTACTGTTTGGACTACATAAATTTTGACAAGTAATGGTGCAGTAATGTTAGGGAAATTCTAGAGAGAGAGAGAGAGAGAGAGAGAGAGAGAGAGAGAGAGAGAGAGAGAGAGAGAGAGCAATTAAAATTCTAAGCAAAAATTACGCGAATGTCAAGTCTATCGACCTGAGTTTAATGTTATGAACAACGGAACAGATTGCGAACATCCGTTCTAGCTAGCATCATTAAGACTGATGATCAGTAACCTCATAATTATCTCAGACTGTCAGTTAGAAAATGATAGCTTCAGGCCATTATGGTCAACAGAACGAACTGAAGAAATTGTCTCCAATAGATCTTAGAATCAAGCTCTGGGACCTATGAGGTCATTCAGCACTGAAACGGAAACTGACTGTAGAAGGTTTGAAAGGCTCTCTCTCTCTCTCTCTCTCTCTCTCTCTCTCTCTCTCTCTCTCTCATGGACCTTCAAATGGATCCAGGAATTAAAATATTCTACCAGTGGATTTCTGAAATGGATCTCTCTCTCTCTCTCTCTCTCTCTCTCTCTCTCTCTCTCTCTCTCTCTCTCTCATGGACCTTTAAATGGATCCAGGAATTGACATTTTCTAGGGCTAGAAGTTTTCGTCTAATTTATGCAAGAAATTTTTCCTCTTTCGTATTTGAAGCTAATTCTCGAGACTCTGATCCAAAGAACTCTCTCTCTCTCTCTCTCTCTCTCTCTCTCTCTCTCTCTCTCTCTCTCTCTCTCTCTCTCTCTTTCTCTTATGGACCCAGACACTATAATTACCTCACTCTAATACTGCCAGAATATACAGTAATAAATCACTATTAATTGCTGCGTCCAGCTGGCGTTACAACATAATAGATTATCGACGCCAGATAAACTTGGATATTTGGTGTGGATGGTGAAAGTAAAGACTGCAGGAATCTTCTTCGATTTGTGGTTCTTTTGGGCTATTTGGTGTTTACTTATTATGGAAGAGATAAAAAAAAAGAACCGGTCAATAATAACAAAACAAAATGAAAGTATATTAACCATAGACAGCACAGGAAGTTAAAAAGATTCAGAAACAGGTATAAAGCAAAGGGGAAAAGAAATATATTTTTCACCATAGACGAGAAATAATAGAAATAAGGAAACCTTCACTTTGACAAAAAAAAAAAAAAAAGAATGAAGGCATTGCAAAAAATAATAAATTGAAACACAAAGTCATATCAAAACAATGAAACAAGTAAAGGGTAGATAACCCATCAAAAAATGCCATAAAATTCTTGACTGGGAAATTGTCTTTGACCAAAACACAAAAGAGAAAATTCAAAAGACATTACGAAGTACCACAAACAGTCTTGACAGCGAAGCTGACTTATGCAAATCTCCTCCTCTACCCTTACTTCATTGTCAGCCGATGCTCAATGGCATTCTGGTTATAATGGCATCTGGTAATAATGGTGTATGGCAATCTGGAAAATGCCAGATGTAGTGATGTAACAATGACGTAACAGTGACGCAACCTTCGAGTCAGTAAGGGGTTCTGAAAGAGGCCCAAAAGTAAACAAGAATCCGTTCTCACGGTACTGTACGTGGGGAAGGGGAGGAAGGGTGTTGGGGAAGAGTCTTGGGGAAGTGGTCTAGTGAGGCTTTGTCAGGAGAGGCAGGTGAGGATTTTATCTGGTGGGAGAGATAAGATCTCCTTCAATATGGCGGCAGAGGAGGCGATAACGCAGGCTTGATTCGAAGGCTTGGCGTCTGTTCAACATGGCGGCATCGAGGGCTTTTGTGCCGACTTCAAAAATGGGAGTGGTCATCTTGACCTTATGAATCCATTATTATTTTCTTATTTTTTTCTTGTGGAAAATCATTTTATAGTCTTACACTGGACTGTAGAATTTATGTGCTATTTACAGGTGTCAACTCATTTGTAATAAGATTGTTAATATAATATTATATAAAATATTTTATATTATATAAAAATAAAATATTTTATATCATATAAAATTTTATGACTGATGTACAGGCTAACATAAAATCACCGATAACGATTATTATTCTTTTTCATGGCAACATCACTTACAATGAAGAGAGAGAGAGAGAGAGAGAGAGAGAGAGAGAGAGAGAGAGAGAGAGAGAGAGAGATGGACGGGGGGAAATTCGAAGTTATTTTTGCTGTAATGCCATTCAGATATACACACACACACATATATACATATGTGTGTGTGCGTGTGTGCTACTTCATTAATTCTCTCTCTCTCTCTC